>NC_051159.1:171685719-171985719 GCF_013339745.2 Dermacentor silvarum
TAAAGCATTGCATACCCCCTCAGCAGATGTAGTGGTGGGTTTCAACAGCTTCTCTGGACCTCCACTTTCGCGGGGCTGGGATGGCTATCAATTTCTTTCTTCTTTTTCTTTTTCACGAAGAGTTCTGAGCTGAACTCGGTAGTTACATGGATGAATGGGTACCACAGGCTGACACACAATGTCATCTCTGCAGCAGATAAAATAAAATGAAACCTTGGCACGTGCACTCAAGTTCTGCCTGTCTCATCATGACACATAATTGTATCACGTACGAGTGGATGTAAATGTTTTAGGGTAGACTTCATATTTGACAAGAAAACTGTCATGTAGAACACATCAGTGGAGTTAAACAAATGTGTGGCAAAGTTCGTGAATACCTCTATGACATTGCTATTACAGATGCATTGCAATGGTTCTCGCGTCATCAATCTGCAAGCATTGTTTGGCACATTTGCCAGTAATTTAATTGTTCGAGCAATCAGCATCTGTAGTCCTGGTGAAAGGAGGACTACGACGATGAGAATGTTATAAATAATCATACACTGGCAATAAGTAAGTAAAGAAACAATCTAAAGCCAACAATTCCAGACATGCGTATTTTAACGCAGCGCGAAATCTGCCCATTTCGTATGTACAGTTTACAACGATGTGACAAAATGGCGGTAAGGTAGCGATGGGGACTTTACATCATGCATTTTAAGTGTTTTAACAATAAACAATGATGGATTAGGTACACCTAGTGCGTCTCTGATTGTTGATTCTGGGGTTTTTACGTGCCAAAACCAGTTCTGATTATGAGGCACGCCGTATGGAGGCTCCGGATTAATTTCGACCACCTGGGTTCTAACGTGCACTACAACGCAGCACACGGCGTTTTGCATTTCGCCTCCATCGAAATGCGGCCGCCGCGGCCGGATTCGATCCCGCGATCTAGTGCTCCACGCACGCCTTTAGCTGACTAAGCCACCGCGGCGGGTTTCTCTGCTATTTAAAAAAAAATATGGTTGATCCCTCTTATATAGGAATCGGTATAGAACACGAAAGTGAAACGTGTCTTCACAGAAGTAGTGTAATGTTTATTGCACATTGATATAATGTCTATTGGTGTTTTGTGGCTAAAGCGCCCTTAGGCGTTGATGCACCCACGCTGACGCCTGGTGGCACGTCTCCTCCATCACGACTACCAACGTCGATGACCATGAGCAACCGTCGTGCATATGGAAGCTGCACTACGCTGCACACGCTAGCACAACGCGAAAGACGAAGCACGTAACTGACACACTATACAACGCGCAAGACAAAGCACGTAACTGAATCGTCACCGAGTCAAATCAGCGCGTACAGCGCGTCGTAATTGCAGCCTCCGCAATCAACTTCAGAACATTTTCAGAGCTAATTGCGGAGGCCACGCTCCGCTGTGCTGAGTACGGTGAACGCCACCTATGTGGCGTTGGTAGTGCTTCTGATGCCAGCGTCCCTTCGAATGCTGGCATCGAGGCGTCGTAGTGCTGAGACCACCGAAGCGTTCACTGTCGGTGCGCGTTAAGGCCGGAATACATGGAGCGAATAACCGGCGTCCGAGCGAAGAACTTCGTCGGGCGGCGAACGTCCGACGGCGGCGTCAAGAATTTCCGTACGCAGCCGATCTGCCTGTCCAACATTTTCGTCGGGCGAACGCCGCCGCCGGAAGCGTCTAGCGCGCAGCGGTGGACGACAGCCAATCAGGAGGCACTAGTTCCGTCGCAATGCACATCTGGTGTTTCGCGCGCGCGCGCCTTTGCGTCGTCTGCAATAGCGTTGGTGTTGCCGTGTCTGCATGTCTCTGCACCGATTGAGTAGTTCCTAGTATGATCTCTCAGGAATCGCGTTGTATTGTACATCCCATATCCGCTGATCTGCGAGGAAACAGACAAGCAGTGCAAGCTCTCTACAACAACCTTCAACAGAAATCTTCTGAATCTCAGAGGCCACATGCTGTCGTCATGCATATCTCCCGACTTCCCCGATAGATGGCACTGGCATCGGATATTTCTTTCGCTAGGCTTAGACGCGTTCGAAACGAGAAGCGATCTCGAAAACTACTCAAGGTTATCCATAATACTCTGTCGTCGAAGCGGCCTGAGACTAAGCGAAAGCCGTTTACGCAGTCATTTGCTTCCAACTAAGTGAATTCTACAAGGACAACGCCAAATTCAGTTCGAAGCGGGCGGCCGGGACCGCCGCCAACACGGCGGCCAACGCGCGGCGGCGTTCGCCGCATGTATTGCAAACAGCAAACATCCTGCGTCGTGTCGCCGCGTCGTTACTTGACGCGTGAAGTTCGTCGAGAAGTTCGCTCCATGTATCCCGGGCTTTAGTGTCATAATGCAGTACTTCTCTTTTCTGCTCGTAGGCGGCGGCACCGCCCCGAGCAAGAGCGCGGGTACACGGAGGAGTGTTAGATATATAAGGCGCGTCTGTGTAGCTCTCTGCAAATGCGTTTGTGGCGCAATGGGTTAAACGCTCGGCGATCTATCGTCGCGGACCGAGAGGTCGTGGTTCGATTTCCAAATTTGCATGTTTGTGGAACTTTTTCTTCTGGTTTCTTTCTTTGTATTATGTTCTATGACGTATTTCCGTGACGGAAATACGTCAGTGAAGTCTTGGTGGACCCCGGAATAAAACACTTTCGTGTTAAAAAAAGTTTTCTTTTTTGGCGCCACTTGACGATTGTGACAACTGGGTTATGCAGGTGATGGGAGGTGCATATGCTGGGCAACAAATTAAAGCGAAGCTTTCTTCTGCTACCAATTTTACGAATGTTTGATTTTCTTAAATTCGTTTATTCCTTTCAGTTTATTATCAGCCTGTCTGATTTATTTGAGTTCCCTAAATTACCCACATTTGGTACGCCCATTATTGGCCAATATACTCTGGGCACAAGTGTACACTGACCTGGCGTTCGGCGTCCTTCGGGGTGATACACTTGGGAAAGGAGCCTGCGTCCTAATTCCCGTCGAAACCCTCGTGAGCACAAACAAGCCTCGTGATCAAAGTGACTCGAGCGGCCAGTCGCGCAGCAATGTTGCGTGTCTCGCGGGCTTCTTTCACGCTCGGAAAAACGTATTTATATGAAGCACGTATTGAAGAACAGAAAGCTGTATCGGGAGTTTCTCCAGCTGCTGTACAATTTTCTCGTTTACACTTTTCAGCTAATTAAAATATTTGAGAAGTTGAATTATTTATTATTAATTATATAATTATGAGTAATGCAAGAAATAATCTCAGTATCTCCAAGCGACGGCAAACAACATTATCTTGGTTCTGTCCAGCTACGTGGCATTTGCATATTTTAACTCTTGGTACATGACAGTTGGGACACCCTGTAAATATGCTTTCTCGCCTATTACGGCATTTGAGTCTCCTTGGTTTATGCTGCCGCTGGCCATTAGATTTGAATGATCGTAATCGCTACCATCGTTCGCCACGCCCCGCTGTTACTCCTGCCGCTTTTTCCCATCTATGGCTCTCACTGTGCCACGTTACCATGACAAAAGAAAATATGTTAGCTCTTGCATCGTTTATAGGTTATGTTTAACTACAGCATCATATCGCTGAGACATCACAGCTGTCTATGGGAACTCGTTTCCGTTCCTACGTCTGACAAAAGCGCGGTGGCGCCATTGTGACATAGGGCACGGCAAAGAAGTACATTAAGTTTTAATGTAATTTCTGTAGGAAAAATCCCCAAGGCAAGTACGTTTGTTAAAAAGCAGTGTGCGACGCCAAATTTTATCTCTTCAGCTACAGTTTTGGCAAGGTGTGCGTAAACTTCTAGAAGAACGCTATATAGCCAAAGCTCTAACACTTCATATTACCACGACGTTCTTATTGTTGTCGTCGTCCTGTAGGTATAGGCCCAATATAACGGTGTTGAAGTCGGTAACCATGCTAATCCTACTAACTATATTAATTTTTTGCTATGTGGCGCTCTGAAAGGCATGGCGTGAAATCATACGCTAACTTCGTTGAACAGTATTGCGCACTGCAAATCTGCTTGGTTGTACACACTTGTGTGATTCACCTGTTTCCTCGTTACTCACTTCAGCCGACCCGCCGGTGAGTCGAAACAGCTCTGGGGCTTCAACATACAGCACCGCTCCTATGAAGGGCGCATGTGTAGAGCTTCGGTTTCGCAGCGATGAATGCGATCATGCGGAACAAAGTAGACCCAAAGCAAACTTTGAAGCAAACTTTGAATTTTTGAAAATTCTGGAGCACCTTTCATTTGACCTAATGTAACCATGCAAAAGGTTTCATTTTATTATGTGCTCATACGCACGGTCGAACATTCACGACATAAATGGTGTCTGAGAACGTTTTCTGAGACCCCAAGTAGAACATCATGTTAGAGCCGTACATGATTTATTGTTTATTCAAGCAAGCACGGAAGTGATTGCCGTGTACGTAGTAGGGTCAATCTGTAATTCTGACAGCCTGTGCAAAAAGTTTTCAATGTCGCGTACTATAGCCTTGGAACGTTAGTGTATAATTCAAATTGGACTGATCTCAATCAGGAAATATATTACTAGGTGCCTCTCTACACTGTTTTAGCTAACAACTAAGGAATACTTTAATAGACCGGACGAATCACCTGGCATATCTGTAAGCTCGAGGCACGTCGATGCATCAATCTCTCACGCCTTACCCCTGCCCGCTCTACCCAAAGAAGCTGTTGGCTCAACTAGACACAGTAAAATGTAACTAACGAACACGTGTGCCATGGAAACTCGTGACGTAGAAAGCGCCCGCGTGATCACTACGTGTGCACTGATTGCTTGTGAACTATAAATGTCGTAGCAGGCTGAAAATTGGGCGGACGGGAAAAGGGGAGGGGCGGATAGGGGTGCGTGATTTACAGACAGAGCTACAAATATGTGTGTTAAGTCAGTGAGTTCTGAGGAAATTCCGAAACTTAAGTCAGTTGCCTGTTAGAGCCACTTTTAGGTACCAAACAAATTTGGCGTAAGAGTTATATAAAGTAGAAACTTTGTGGAAGTATAGAACGTGTCTTGAAGAACATATTGCTGAAGCTAAAATTTCTGGGATGACATTCTGACAAGGAACTTGTCTTCGTCAAGGCTCCGAGAAAGAAAATTCCTGTTGTCAAAACGTTCGCTCGAAGCTGAAACTTACCTCGTCGCTCACCCGCTGCAAGCAAGGCAAGAGAAATAATGGCGCTATTAGTAGGTGATAGCACCAATCCAATTTACGTGTCCCTTCTTCTACCGTTTATTTCCCGCTGCCACGTTTATACTTTAAAGGTAATAGATAGTTCTGACTGAACCATCGCACATGTATAGGTGAGGTTCTCTACGTACTGATACCTGCTATGAAAGTTAAAGGGCTTGCTGCAGTCAAAGACACGCAAGCTCTACAGAAGTCGGTCAAAGGATTCAAGACAGGATGCCATCCCACCCCGCTTAACCCCTCACGCGCAAGAACTACGAAAAGTGTAACGGCTGAAAACTTTTCTTGATCAAGATGACGGCAGATGGTTTTCGGTCTAAAGACTATTTCAGCCACCCTACCAACACATGAAACTGAACTGTAGACTCTTGATTGTCGAATCAACAATCAACGTGAGCCAAGAACATGAATGAAGAATGCCGCAACCAACAAGCTAGTGTAACACAATTACTTACAATACTTTCAAGTACCCAGCTCTTATTTGTGCCTGAGTCTTCTCTTTGTGCCCCGTTTATATTGCACTGGTAACATTTAATAAGAATCTAGCTGTCAGCCAGCCTACTAACACGTGCACACTCTTCAAGATGCAGTTCATTGCATGAAGCCAAAGCGAGCGCTCAACTGTCACGAGCAGGCATTCGCATGCATTAAGAATGTATCCGCACAAGTATCGCTTCCACGTTCTTTCTTTTTTTTTTTTGTAACAGTCACAGAAACAGGCGTTTCAAGCGGAAACAATCAAAATGCTTGCACCCCGATGTGTGCGCAATCGTCGGAACGCTCAGGCGTAGGTACAGTTTGTGCATTCAGCGTGAACAAAAGAAGCAACGAAGCTCGATGCTTGGCAGGTATAAAAGCAGCAGCAGAATTGCCCTTTACGCGGCCCGAGGCTTAGCTCGTTCCCACTCCTGGCAATGCGGATACGTGCGCTGTATTGATCAGCCAATTGCGCAGTGCGTGTTCGCCTTTTCTTCCCGGCCTAAGCCTCGCAACACGCGGACAGGGATCAAGGCAGAGCGACTTGTTACTCAGCCCCGCTACTTGACGGACAGCCCAGTGCGGGCTTCTGTTCTGTTCTTGCTTATAATGCTTTCCTTATTCACAACAGCCACGCTCTCATGCGTATCAAGCTTTTCTTTCTTCCTTTTTTTCCTTCTGCGCCAAGTACAAGCGGGAATTATCGGCACGCAGCACCTCGTAACGAGAAAAGAACAAGGCTTCATGCTCGAAGAAAGGTGTGGTAATAAAGGATCTGTTTTCGGAACGCCCGAGATGGGTGACTGGAAGCCAAGCGCACACGGTCTTTGTCCTCGTATGGAGTATAAATTGTTTTCAGAGTACGCGGGGTTTATTTTTACAAAAACTAGGTGAATATGCTTTTCAGTGCTTACAACTTGTCGTAAGGTCGTGTGTATTGCGCCTCGCGTCACATGATTTCCGGATTATACTCTGGCGCAGGTAAATAGGAAGGGCTAACTGCAGTTCACTGGAACTGTTTGAAGCAATATAATCCCGGCTGCTACATTTCACTTACCGGGAAGATACAAACTTGAAAATAACATTAAAAAATTTGCAACAATCATCGACGATGATTGTCGACGTAAGCAAATAGCTGAACTCTTTCATAAAGCTATTTTCTTTATTAAAAGAATGACGCGCTTGAAGGATGCATCTATTTGTTGCTGTGACGATGTTTCCAATGTTGTATCATTTCCTAATTCCGTAGAGAATGAAGCCGTTAACCAGCACGTCTGTAGCGGTATATAGTACGGAGAAGGCTATGCATACGAGCCGATTCGTCATACGTGTGTTGTCTGCAGAATCGCGAGCGCCTGCGTGGATGGCGACTGGCATCCTCCTCTCTTGCAGCCGTCACAGGGTCTCCGGACAGCGGGAGAAGAGGAAGGTTGTTCTTTCCGAATGTTCCAAAACAGCGTCTAAGCCTTCCGACTCCTCAATGCTCTCGCACGACAGCACGTGCGTCTCATAGAGCTATAATCATAGAGTTTCTCACTACAACACCTAGAGGGTAACCTTGGGCCACTGTCTATGGGAGTTCTTTAGGGTGTGCTCCAATTCTGGCCAGCATCGGTGACAGCCTACGTAGACAGCTAAGGAGATAGCCGAGACAGCTTCGAGGCCATGTAATGGAACGCGTTTCGAACCGTCTGGAAGACGCTTCTGAGACGTGATGCCACCTCGCGGCGACAAGAAAAAGTTGAGAAAAGCACACATTATTTCTCTATTTTAAGCCTTTGTGCTTGCGAACCTATGAAAAACACGATGTGACTTACATTAAGGGTGCAGTAAAGCGCGTCTACATTTTCTTGTGCGCAGAACACCTTACTGTCAGATTTCCAAGCATCCTTCTCAGCCGCCATCTTGTTTGGACAGGAAAATAGCCTGCGTCGTTTTTGACTTCGATGCTGCCTTCGCGAAGCTGTCTACTTTGATGTCTTCGTGAGAATTGAAACGAGACTTAAGATGGCCGCTGTCCGCTTAGCCGTCTATCTTGCCGTCTACGGCGAGTATTGGAACACAGCCTACAAGGGCGTTGTATCGTCATGGAAATGACGGGATATGTGTCTGCGAGGCTTGTGTTGGCTGTTGTTGTACGAGGCTTCGTCTGAAACGTGGATATGGCTGCACAAGTAATGCTTTCTTGAAATAAAATCTACATAAACGGCTTTCATTCTCCATATTACATCTCTCAATAAAGCTCACTCACCTAAAATGCAGAATCAATCGATGAAAAGCAAGAACAGACGACAAGTTCCAAAACGAGAAAGAATCTTGTCGTCTGTCCTCCAACTGTAGCGGCCAGCTGATACTTTTTACGTTTCATTTAATTGTACGTCCAATAATAGGTCCTCAAAATCAAACAAAACATGTTTTTGTGTAATAATAAAGCTAAAACAGATTTTTACGTGCTGTTTGAGCTGGAAATCAATCATTGTGACAGACGGAACGGTGGTAGCCAGGCGCGTCTTCAAGGCGTCCTGGCTATCCAAAGAACGATGCCAATCCTAAGTCACAATATACTGGCATTACCATGCATACCACAGCGCAGCAGCGCCAGATTTCCCTCTGGGTAATATATAGAGAAACTCTATGTCTATAATAGCTGGAGTTCGGCAGCGAACGCCCCCGGCAACTAGATTGTGTGTGAGCGCGCGCCCTTTGCATCGGCACCTTGGCGTCATCAGTGAAAGACCGACCACCATGAACCACCGACTACGAAAATGGCCGAAAAGATCAAATAAATACGATTAAAATACAATTACGAGAAATATAAAGAAAGTCAACTTTAACGCGCGATCACATTATACATACTTGCAAGAGCAAGAGAGGAAGAAAGAAACGTAACAACAATGAATGCCAGTCCTTGTATACGTACATTAAATTGTCATGCGCTCGGGCATGACCGCGCGGTCACCAAGCTATGCGCGATTTTCTTGAGCCAGGTAAAAAAAGTTATTTTTTGTACGTCCTTTTCATTAATTTGACGTTTCGTAGCTATTGTGGATCGCTTATACGATCCAAAAGTGAGGAATGCGTGAACTAAGCGTATACATACCAGCGCAACCTTTGATGTCGCGATAGGTCATTGGGTAAACTTTCTATATTTGATTAAGCACAATAGTGTAATACGTTTTGCAGATTGTGGTAGTATGTGGCAATCGAGCAAAACGTAAATAAATGATTGTCTGTTTTTAATAAACTAAAACAATTATGCGCTTTTATTGGCGTATACACACACGCATTTTTTTTTTTTGGGGGGGGGGGGGGGGTTTACACAGCAATGAAAAAAGAAGAAACGAATAAAAACGCAAAATTGCCATGCATTTTATAGATCTACATAACCGCGGTCTGGTCAGTTCTGTGGCAGAAACCACTTTTCTTTTTTTCGAGCTGTATTGATCGAAGACGAGTTTTTATTTTTTTCTTGCACAATTAATAACAATTAATATTTGAATATTTAACTAAATTGTCCTAAGAAACTTCCTAACTAGCTAACTTAAGGGACATATTGCAATTTAGGCATTGTAACCGGTGAGTTCAAAAGGAATATCCACTTGGAACGAATTCTAAGGATGGCACCATTCTCAAGATATGCGCCGTCAAGCTTGCGTTAAAATGCGCTGGTGTCCCACTTCAAAAGAAAATGCCTTTGTATGTACTGCCAGAGAAATAACAGGGATCAGGGGCATATTGTCGTACACTTTAGAAACGCATACCTGAAACGTTTTGTCATCCTTGACCTAAGAAAATTCAGAATTATTTTTACCGCCTGGGGTTTTGCTACACACCTAAATCTAGGTACACGAGAGTTTTCGCATTACACCCTCATCGAAATGTAGGGGCAGCGGTCAGAATTCAACCCGCGACCTGGAGGTCAGCAGCTTAATGCCATAGCCACTGGGCTACCATGGGGGTGTCATCCTCAAAATTTGTTCCAAGTAGGTATGCCTTTCTAATCGACCGGTACAACGTCTAAACTGTAATTGTACAGCAAGCTGGGAAGCTTTTGAGTGAAATTTTGGCGATTACTTTTAGTCAACTGTGCATTTTTATTTCTCTTGCGAATACGGTGTGCCTCTTCGAGTGATCCAGCTCAAGGAGCTTTCACATACAATTTAAAAAAAATGTTACACAAAAAAGACCGATGCAGAACATCCTGTATGGTAAAATGACGGGAATCCGGGCGAGTAGTTTTTTTTTGCATTATATACTAAATTATCATATAAAAAGGCACGTGAGATGAGGAGAAATATGCAAAACACTGACTAGCAACTTAATTGATTTCGGAGGGGGGGAAAAAAACAAGGAAATTGGACGGAATATGTAGCTTCCGACATCACTGTGTGTGTCCGCGCCGCGAGCAAAGAGGTTAGCCAAGAAATTATCAAAGCAAGAGAAATAGGAGATAATGCCTAATCGGAACGACCAACGCCTTCTAAGAGCGAAACTTTCTCAGCAGATTCGCAGTCACCGAACGATGAACTTTACTTATAGTTTTTTATTTTTAATCCAGAAGGTTTCCACCTATCGTTGTTCGTGTGTATAGTGAGAACCGACGTCTCATAGGAAAGGGTGTTACCAAGCAATTACGTATCACAATGGTCGACCAAACGACTGGAGAAATAATTTCTTAAGCGGTAGACGTATTGGACGAGTTCGCGACAAAATGTGGAATGCTACGACAAGTTACGCAGTCAAGGTTCAATAGAGATAATCTTTATTTCTTTTCTTTTTTATTGAAATAATGGAGCCTTTACCAGCTAACTGGATACAGGCAACCGCGCGTGTCGATGTGCTGGTGAAAGCAAAAATAAAGAATGTCCTTGCTCCCCTGGTTAAAGGGCACTTTCCTCCTCGCCTGTTTTGTCTGCGGGAAAGCTTCTATATAACGCTCCGGCGGCCTGTCGTTTTAAATTAAATCTTACATTTCGTGCTCCAGTGATCATGTTATACATTTCACATATTGTGTCTCACTCTTCCGTGCAGTTTCTTGCGCACGCCCGATAACGTCTTCTTGAAGAAAGGTAGATCCTTTGTTTTCGATTATTTGGGCGAAACGAGGGCAGGAATGCTCCTGCAGTCAGCCTTCAACGGCAAGCGGCTCTAAACTGCCTGCGGTGAAATCAGCAGCACGAGCGCAATGCACAAGCCCGGAGAAAGGAGATCAGAAGCGGCGTTTTACTGCTCGTCGCGGCACGAACGGCCGAAAAGAGGCAGCGAAGGTGGCGGTTCCTTATCCACGGCTTTAAGCTCGTCGAACCCGGGCGTGCATGCCGTTGTGCTGATTGCGACGACCGTGAATCTCGTCGTAAACGGACGAAGACCTGCACAGATTGCGACGCACGCGATTCGCGGGGGGGGGGGGGGGGGGGGGGGCAGCCAGCGGCCTGCTGCTGCGCTTTTCTTTATTTAGTTTTTAATTTTAGGAATTCTCCGAAGAACCGGTTTCGCCTCGGATGATTCAGCTACAAGGGAAAATAGAAAACGTGCCGCTTTAACAGCTTGTAACAAACCGATTTTCTCTCGGCTTGGGTAGCTGCACAACAGGTCGAGAATCTCAAAGCTAACTTTTTTCTTGTATCTTATTCGCTTCTTTTTTTCTTTGTTTATAAGATATCAGCCTATACCGAGCCATCATCAATCATCGATTAAGCTCCTATATAGTCTTCATGTTGCTACAGCATTCTTTTAGACATTGAAAGCGCTCACGCCCTATTTGAGGGTATATTCTCAAGTGTAACAAAACAAGCATCTTCAATGTTGTTATCCTTAAAGGTAAAAAATGGGCGTCAGCGACCGCAGTCTATAGCGTGCGCTGCGCAAAATGCACAGAACAGGCCAATGTGATTCTTTCATTATAGGCCGCAGTTGAGGTGCTACAAAAATGTTATGAAACTTATGCACGCATTTATTGATCTCATTTATGTTAATAAAGTTCTTTGCATATTTTAAAGATCTCTTTCCATCAGTACTTTCTCTAATTCGATAAAAAGGTATCATACCCGGAGCTAACGCTAAATAGATCGTCGTACTCAAAACTTAACGAAGCAGTTTGTATTATTATACGTGTACATGCTTAAGTTCTCAGTTATCAGGCTGTCTAACTGTGGAGTGGCATATGAACTATTAAAATTACCCTGATTTCACCTCATAAAGCGCTCTAATTGTATAGTGCACAGACGCGCTGAGTATAGACGTGGCCGAGGACAGCGGCAAAAGTAATGGCGACGAGCCCAGCAAGTACACAGTATAGGTACTGAGCTAAGTGGTTTGCTTAAGTGTTGTATAAAACGATAACAAAGTGAAACAAATTGCTCACTTCAGAGGCTACACCCGAAGCGGCACAGTGCCTGCACACGTATGAAAAAATACAGCTAACCGACGGATATTTCTTTCACCGTGAGCTAACCTAAAGCTGTTAAACTCACCATTGAAACGCAGGCCCCTTCCATCAATGCGCTGCTTTGCTGCAACAAATAAAAAGAAAGAATAGGAAGCAAAGTTAATAGGCGCAATATAATAGATGCAAAAAACGTAATAACATGGAACTGGGCGAGTTGAAATACTTTCACAGCGGAGCAGCGCAAAAACTGAAACGGACAAAAGAAAAGAAAAAAAGACACGAGCGCTCTCTTTTTACTGAAGGTTTACCGGACTCCCGTGAACAAATATAGACCCAGCGAAATGCGCCAAAACTAAATCCAAAAGAAAACGACCAACACAACTGTAAAGCACATAATATATTCACACGTGTGTGGGGTTAAGTATGATGGGGATAAGAGCCTCTATTAGGAATATGGAGGACTGATTTACACATCTGCGCGTGCCTTTGGGTATGAAACACCTCCGCGGTCACAATAATTTCCTTATCCGTGCATCTCGTGATAATAGACGCATTGGTGAAATCCGGTGTTCCGCTTTACAAGCGACGATGACGTCCTAAATGAGGTCTAGCTTATTAATCAGTAATAGTGTTTTTCGGGTGTATGCTAATACAACTTTAAGTGTGGTCAATGCAGACTTTACCGCAAGAGAACCGTATGCGTTTTAAACGAGGCCTGTAATAAAGAGTGCAAGCTGGGGGCGTATTTCACCTAATGACCATTGCTGCGAAGAGCACCTCTGTCGTCATCCCTTCGCTGAAACGCCGCACAAACGCCGTCAAGTTTTTCTTTTTTTTTTTCTTTTTTCGGAAAATGCGACGTAATATTGTCGTCTCCTGCCAAGTATTCACGTATTTCAGAGTGAATAAGACCGAATGCAGGTACAGAATCACGACATATTTGCGTTTATTTAGAGCCAGGGTGCGTTCATGAGTAATCTTACGCCTTCCGACTTTCGTCTCTTCAAACAAACACTGAAAGGCACTGAGTGTATGTGCTTTTGTAACGATTTTAGTTGCTTTCTTTCCATTTTGGCGCCATTTCGTGTTGCACATACTTGCTCACGTGTTTCAATTACCGTCAGCCCTGTAAGCGGCGCAGGTCATACCAACATATGGTGTTCGACATCAGCGACCTTGATCAAATATTAACCAAGAAAGAGAACCTCATGATGTTTCAAAGGCTTACTAGTCGCTACGGCAAAAGGCATACCGAGCACGCCGGTAATGGTGTTTGAACAGTTCTTGAAGACAGCACGCCAGAATAGATACAATTTTCACGCTCAAATGAAGCTAGAATACTTCGCGTACTGAACAAGACATCATGCTCGCTGTGTGGCACACACAAAGTTTTCAAAACAACCGATTGCACCGCATGGAGTGCCTCACACTTGCATGCCACCAAAACTCCGCCGAAGCGATGCTACCCTGCTTTGTCGACAATGGCTCGGAGTAGCTTTTGGAAATTCTTATGCATTCCGTACCAGTATGGCCGACAATGCTGGTTGTTATAACTGTGCTTGCGAGGAAACTATTGAACACATTTTGTTTGACTGTCTTCGATACTGTATACAGAAATATTCGCTCGCGACTACGCTACTGCGAATCGACGACAGACTATAGCCAGAACAAATCATCTTGGAATACCGACCTCACAAAACGTAGCAGCAGTGGGCTACGAATGCATTGTTGCAATTCTTATGAACAACATATCTGCACAAAGGACATGTTATATGGTTTCTCTGCTGCTGCAGTCCTCACAGGCAGCAGTATCGGCCATTCCGATGCGATAGGTAAAAGTATTGGTGAAAGGTAGATCATGACACACTCAGTGGATAACATTTGTCTTGGTTCGAGATAGCCGAGACGTTGTACGAAATCAGAGAGATGATTTCCAGCGATGAAGACGGGTATGCCGGGAACTTGGCGTTTTCCATACAAGTTGCGTGACCTCACGCGTGAGCATGGTAAGCTTTGTTGCTGCATCTATGCTTAATAGGAAGATGGGTTTCAGCGCACCACCTCAGTCCCAAAGCAGATTACCAAAGCAGATAAGAGCTGAAAGAAAGAACACGTTGCCGTAACCTGTTAGCTCATAGTTTTAAGTTTAAAAAGAAAGCTTCACAGAAAACAAGTACTTGTTTCAACTTCATTAGCACAAACGGAAATAATCCAAAAAACTGCACTCGAACCAACCACGTTCGTTCGGAGCGGAGAAAAGGGTCTATATTTCCATCATCACGCGGCATAAGCGAGTAAACATCCCTAAATGAACTGTCGCAGATTAACGCCGCCGTTAATTGCGTAACGCCTCATCGTCGCCTACATTAACGAAGTTAATCCATGCCTCATTCAGGGTGCTAAAGAACCGTGCAAACCAGAATTTAGCCATGGATGGTAATACAGCTTAAGTTTCTCCATCCCCAAACCCCATTTTAATTAAAATCACATCCCGGCAAAAAGTATATAAATAATAAATTCCAGTAAAATAAAGAAAAAAAAGCCGGCCTCCGATGTCATGGCGCTCTGACGACTAAAGCTTGTACATGTATATCGACAGTGGGGTTGCAGTGGAGACAAGGTGCATGTGCAATTTGTCATGTCAACTCCTAGATAGCTGATCCGTTTATAAAGGGTCAGTAGTGTCCGGCGGTTCGCGATGCCTAGAGTGTTTCTGGCCATAAAAAGACTAGACTTCAACAGGTCCGGTGCTTACGTTTACGTAGAATGGCTTCGCATACAAGCGCAAGTGAAATTTGGTTCCCGCGAGTATGCTGGTTATTTTGGAGGGGGTTGTTTCGGCTCCTATTCAATTTCCTTCGCGAGACAGAGCTGGAGTATGAAATGTGAGCCGTGTGCGCAGGCTAGCGGGGAAAGATGGGATGGATGGCACAGCAGTGGATGGTGCGCCCCGGTTCCAACACGCTGTAACCATCAGTATCTCTTACATGCGTTCTGGCGGGCTCAATGCTTTACCTCAGTTCATAAGTGGTGCTCGTGTGGAAAACTTGCAGGCAGCATTTGCAAGGATAGGTCAACCTGTACCAAGTTGAAGCCCTCCTTCTCCTACGTTTACCACGAGCTGATGCCTTTGTTTCTGATGCACGATTACTGTTGCATTTCCTAAACATGGCTTAACTTTGAGGCGTGGCGTGCAAAAAATTGTAGAAATTGTAGGTGAACGTTATAAAACTGATTTCTTGTCGTCCACCCTTTTACAGCTTCATTGATATTCTATTGGCAAAAGGCTGAAATGTGGGGGATGTGGATAGATATCGCCATAGCAGCAAACAAACTACGTGTACTGCCGCCAATTGCTTCACGAGAGCAAGACTTGTCAAATGTGTTATACGCTGCATGCCTCATTAAGGGGGATCCGGTAGGGACACATGGGACGTCAGATATTTTGGTAATTTCCTGAAGTTCCTCTTAACGAAGATTTCTTAAAAGTTGTAGGTGCTTTGCAAAGATATTTCTCATCGTGCATACTAAGTGTTATCCATAAATATTGAGGAGTTATCTATTCATACACTTTTATGTCTATCCACTTTAGTGCTTTGGCCAAGGAACATTTAAACAGTAACTAATGCAATTAGTGCGTTGAAAGTTGTGTCAAGTATTGTTCACAAAATAGACCTTTGACTGAATAAAAATAATAACATTCACATTGTAATTCGCTTCAAAAGATTTTCTCAACCTTGGCATCTCCATATAAAGGAAACTTGACAAGGAACAATCTTTTATTTTAAAAAAATGTACTCAAGGTAACGTAATTGGTTTATTCAGAACAAGACAATTTTAGACAATTTAGAACAATTGGACGATTTATCGCAATGTAACTTTTGCTAATTTCGGAGATAATGTTCCTTTTGTAAGCAAAACAGTGTTTTCCAGAAATCGTTTTCAAGTGCTCAGTTGTGAACCATCAAGCATAAATTCATCAGAAACATAATTTGTCTCATCATTTACGAGTAATTCTTTTGCAAAATCTTACCTAGTAATTACTCGCGCTTTTCTCTTTGAATTGCTTTTGAGTAATTGAGCGAGACATCAGTGATCTTCATAGGGCTCACCCGTAAGCGTGACATGAACACGTTCTTGATGCAGAGTATCACACCGGTTTCAGCAGAATCTGCGCTATTTCTTCATGTTTGATGAGAAATGAGACATTCCTGTCTTCAAAGTGTCACATGTGAGCATGACAACTAGGTCTGTGTAACAAATTTCAGTGACTTTGAACTACTATGAACAAAATTCCTGATGCACAAAGAAGCGCGCTGCAACCAATGGTCAGCAATGACATTTTCGGTGAATTTTGCAAATGAAAAGCCAAAATTCGTGGTAGATCTACAAATCTCAATAGAAAGAGCAAAAACACAACTTTTCGCACGTTTATAACAATTTTAGAGGAGTTGCGTCAAATCGCTGTGAAGCCAAGGCGATTTTTATATGCGGGAGGTAAGTTTGGTGCCACATTTGGCAGCCCTTACAGTGCTCTTTCCTGTATGAACATTGGAGGGTATATTCTTCAATCGATGATGTAGTTTTTATTAGCAAATTGGATATCCGCTCTTTCGAATGCAATTGCCTGCCATCCCCTTTTAAGTGAACTTAAAAGCTAGGCGTGCGCGAACCACATCGCTCTCAAAAACGCATCACGATTTTTACAGTCAACGACAACGGAAAAGTCAGGTAAGGACAAGGCATAATGTTCATGCTGGCTCAGAAGCGTTTTCTCGAACGGAGGCAGTAGTAGGCCCCACTGCAAATTACAACGATTTCCACACTGTTCACGTAGCAGATGTCAACCATAAGGATTTCATTTCTCAGCAGTCGTCAAAACAGCGTCCTTGTGTGCTGGCCGCAGATTACACTTGTTTGGGATATGCCAAAAGAACCGAAAAGAATGAGTCTAATGTTTTGTGCGCAAGATGAAAAGTCAGGTATGCGCTTAAGAAGAGCTTGCGCATACGCGCAAGTTTCCCATACTCTCTGACGAGCGCAAATAAAGTGCTTTCTCTCCGCTCCGCAACAATACAAAATCAAACCAATACATTGAAACCCACCACACGTACAAAAATACCCGATGATTACTGGACACCAAACCAGCCTAACGAGCAGAAATTGTCCATAAAAAATCCTGAGCTATTTCATTCTGTGAAGGTGGGTGACCAGCGAAGCTGTTTAGCACACGACACAGACACAACACAGAATTTTGAACAAAGGTATAAACACATTTTGTTGCCTTGGTCGGTGGTCATTATTTGTCTTGATTGGTGGACAATTGGTGTTTGCCGCCCGCTGGCGATGACTGCATTCTCGTCTCTATTCCTGCCATCACTCTTCGTAGGCGCGTTGCTCTTCGGGAGTCCGTACTATATACGCGGCCTCCCCATCACGACGACAGAAGATAAGGGAAATTCAAAATGGAGAACGCAACTTGTCTTTCTGGTTTGTTTATATACCGCCATCACGCGAGAGCGGAAGGAAAGGAAACTAGATACGCAAGCGCTTGGAACGTCGACAGAGAGAGAATGGTGTGAACGTAGACATGGCTGACGCGGGTCGCACAGCGGCAAATCTTTGAGAAACATTTATTATCTACCTGGGAGTCTACTGATCTTGCAATTCGTGCCTATTGATAACTAATCTTCTCAAAATGCATATCCGAGGAACGCCGACGAGTCAGCTGTAGAAGAAGACGACGACGAACACGCGAGAAGTGGCAGGAGCGCGTTCGCGCGAGACCTGAGGTTTTGCTTACGCACAAGAAAAATCCACGGAACCCTAGCCATAAACAGCTTCGCTGTGAGACCTATAAATAAGTCTCATATTACTTATTGCGAGGCCTGACAGTAGGTCTATTGTGAATCGATTGAATCTTGGAGCCTTAATAGGTTCGGACACTTATCTCTATCTTCAATCCTATGGACCACCGTGATGTGAACTCCAGCCTCCTGCGTCCTGCATTGACCCATACGCAGCTATAGTGCTCTGACCAGTCTGAAAGCAAAAATATCGTGTACGGCCAATATTTCACCGATGCGAGCCTTAATATTGCTCGTGCGACTTGAACTCATTATGTACAGCGGATTGTTCGCATATGTGGCATGAAGAAATGCACTATACTTGCTTATCTAGCGCGCAATGTACAAAGAAAAACACTCGGCAGCACTCTACAAGCTTGACAAACGTCCCCTTACGAGAAAGCAGAGTCTTTACGAGGCAGTAGACCAGTTTCTTCCTTTAGTCTTGGCCCGTGGGCAATATCAATTGTATTGCCTCCAACAATAAACTTCAACTTCTTAGACCCCTGTCACAGCAAACATCAGCCCCTGTGAAAAGCACTAGTGTTTTCTCTCTCTCTTTCCTTCTCTTTTTTCCTTTAAGCATCATGGTTGCATGAGAGTCTGTAGTCATTGTCAGGCGCATTCCTTGAGCTTGTGCGGACAGATACCCTTCTTTCTTTCTTTCTTTCTTTCTTTCTTTCTTTCTTTCTTTCTTTCTTTCTCTCTTTCTTTCTTTCCTTCTTTCTTTCTTTTTCTTTTTTTTTTTGAGTAGCTTGTCCTGCGGCACGTGTCTTTAATATATTCTTTCTTTCCTCTACATCTTTTCCAGCCTTCATTCTTGTCGCAGTGCATAGTATAGCCAACCTGGCATTTACTCTGCTTAACCTCTCTGCTTTTCAGATCTCTCCCTTTTCTTATCTCCCCCTTTCTAAGGTGTTATGATACCCGTGATATGTTTAGTTCATAACTTCGAGTCAGAGCACGGAGTCTTGAAATCAATTTTATGAAGACATAGGCCGCGATTGCATTTTCCTGGGACACTCTCTAAACAGCTGAAGACCTTTCGTTCGACATTACCGCGATGTGCCTTCTAATCGTCAATTATTACGATGAGAGGGCACCAACAAACGTCATGGAGGTCGTGCATGTGGACAGCAACCAGAATGAGCGTGTCGAAGCATAGTGAGAAGGCAGCGTGCACTTGGGCAGAGCCGGTAATTCAGCGTCTGGCCATCGCGTGCCCAATTACCTCGTGGCCGGCTGGGACAGCAGTGCGTGATGGCGGGTCGCGATGGCCAAGGACGCCGGAAAACCTGTTTGGCCTCGGCCGCACCGTCGCGCATCCGACGCGGCGCCCAAACTACTCGACCACGCGCAGTCTTTTGGGAACGAGCGTCCATCGAGTGCTTCGAAACGTAATTAAACGTGGCCGTCGGGTACTAAACAAGCGTCCCGAGATCGAACTATTCCCAGAAACGGCGATGAAGTCGGTAGTAGGAAATCAGTAGGGCGAAGCGCAGTACAAAACTATATATCCTTATTGCGATAGCAATTATATGGAGACTCTAGGCGCACTTCAGCCTTCACCGTCACCGTCACCGTGATGTTACGTCTAAAGTCCAAGCACAATAATATCGTCGTCGTGCGCCGTATGCTGTACTAGCGAGTGAAAGCTTGCGAGGGTAAGCCGACGATCGCGGCTCAACCTCTCGCAAAGTGCGCGGACCCACAGGCCTGTTTTTCAAAGCAACCTGCAATGTGGATAAAGTGCGCCGAGTGCTGGTAACTTCGTATGCGCTGTGCTTTCGACCCTTAGTTCGCGTTGAAATGACAGGCATCACGAAGGTCGATTCTCTCGCTGCGGCAACCGCGCTTCTTCACTCCAACGTTTTGACAGCGAGTTTCCGCCGTCATCGAGTGAGATGTGTTCATGTTTACCTGTGCGCGCGTGACACCGTGCTTGTTAATTTAGTTAATAATCAATGTTTCCAAGTTTTAACGGCCAATAAAACTAACATCCTTACTTCGTATAGCTGTCTACTCCTTTGCTATCGCAATCGATGCTTCACCTTTCGGGCGAAATTCCGACTTTTTGTTACGGAAAATAGTTTCAAGAGTCCCTTTGAAAAAGAGTGCCAAGCTATTAGTGATTTTAATGTATTTCACGTACAGGTGCAGGAGTTCTAAAGTACAGTATATTTTAGTTATTCGATTCCTGCAATACAAATTAATCATTTAGTGTGCGACATTGTACGGCAATAGAGGAAGTGTATCCGAAAAGAAACGCCAAATATGTTTCTATTGGGAAGCTCTCTCTCTGTCTATCAGCTGAAGTTTCCGAGCCCGCCTGAAAATGAGGCATATGAGACGCGCGCGCACTTTATTTGCAGAACATCAAGCGACAATAAGCGCGTCTGAGTATATACGTATGTGAAATATACAATGAAATGATTGATATGCTCATACCAATTACTTTCGTAACTGATATATTTTGTCATTTGATCTACGAAAATTTCAGACCCTCGTGTGTGCACTCCGGAATAGTTCAAATTTACTGCAAATCTCCTGCTTTCAGGTTATGTGGCTAGATGGACATTGTCTCAGTTCCAATCTGGCGCGTGAAACAAAACAACAAAACTCGCGGCTTCCGCTCATGGACAAGACCTGCGTGATTAATGAAACAAAAACGTTTTGGAGAAGAAGAAAAAGAAGAAAGTAGTGCGTTTTTTTTTTTTTTTTTTTTTTTTTGCGCAAGACTGTAAAGGGCCAATTTCAGACAAGATGCAGTCAAAAGTTGTCCCTGCTCAGCTGCACTCTCGCCATAGGCCTAAAGATCGCGCAGCGGAAGCATGGATCACCTCGGATGGGATTCGAAATGTCAAGTTTCCCGCGAGAGATGCATACGCTGATTGGTAAGCCTGTTCCGACGAACGGCTGTCACGCTTGCTCTTGTTCCTCAGCTACGGAAGCTGCGTGGCTACGGCAAAAGATTGCTCCTTACAATACGCTCGGGTTCGTAGAATGCGAGTCTTTACGGCAGTCTATTTCGGCCAAATAGGTCGGTAATTAGAGCATCAATACATATTTATAACGTAACCCACAGCTTTTGGGCGGCGACGCCGATTAAAAGGCCGACGTACTACTTCCATGCCCTATTTAAAGCAATTTTCGGACGTCTTGTCTCATATTATTATATGTACTCATTGTACTTTGTGCATCATTCCTCGAGTTATAATTACGCCTCAGATTCTGCGCTATTTCTATCACATGTCAGTGTATGCATGCCGATGTTTATGTATGCTTCATAAATCGGTGCAATTTGGTGCGCTGCCCCTAGAAAACAGCAAAAGGTGGTGTTAATCAGCCAATAAGGAGAGTCTAAGCACGCCTCGAATATACTATGCATCTATATTCTAGTAGGCGTATAGGGGCTCTTGATCTCCAGGCCTTGTGACTTTTGGCCGCATGGCGATCAAGATGTTGTTGTCTCCTCTTTTATTATTATTATTATTATTATTATTATTATTATTATTATTATTATTATTATTATTATTATTATTATTATTATTATTATTATTATTATTATTATTATTATTATATAATGCCTTATATAAAGATCGAGGTTTCAACGCTGGTGTCAGTCAGCAGCACACGACGGTTCCTACATGTAGTGCGGTGTTGTTTGATGAAAAGCTTGTCCACGAATGCCTTAAGCGCTTGCAGACTTCCCTATCCTGCGACACTGACGGCATCCCCTCCGCAATTCTAAAAGTTTACGGCAGTATATTTGCTCCAGTATTGACATCTATATTTAATAACTCTTTGACTACTTCCACTTTCCCTCACATGTGGAAAACCGCTCGTGTTTTTCCTGTATTGAAGTCTGGATGTAAATCACATGTCTCGAATTATCGCCCAATTTCTCTTCTCAGTGCTACGTCCAAGATTTTTGAGCTTGCTCTTCACAACATATTGTCTTTTACTGTGAAGAACTCGCTCATTCCGAATCAGCATGGATTTCTCACCGGTCGCTCCACTATCACAAATCTCGCAAGTTTCATGACACAGATCTCCACGCCGGTACTTCAAAGGGGGCAAGTTGACACCATTTACTGTGATCTCATCAAGGCTTTTGATGTAGTCAGCCACTCGCTGCTTCTGATAAAGCTTATACGCACTTTGATGTTGACTCGTCAGTTGTGGATCGCTTGCGCAGTTATCTTCTTGGTAGATCCTGTTATGTTAACGTCAATGGCCAAACGTCTTCTTCTTACATGGCAACTAGCGTCGTCCCTCAAGGATCTGTATTAGGACCACTCCTTTTTTAAATTTTTATTAATGACGTTCTTTCTGTTATTCGGAACTCTTCTTTCCTTCTATATGCCGATGACATCAAGATTTTTAAAAAAATTCACACTGTTGATGACTGTCGCGCCCTGCAGTCTGACCTGTTTTCCTTTTCTAAATGGTGCAAGGATAATAAACTTACCTTGAATGCTGCTAAGACCAAAGTCATGACTTTCACACGCAAAACAGCAAGTATTTCTTTTTCTTATTCTGTAGATTCTGTGCCGTTGTGTAAGGTCCGCGAAATCAATGATCTTGGTGTACTTTTTGATGCAACCTTACACTTTTCGGCTCACACTAAACGTGTTTCAATGCGGGGTATGCGCTCTCTTGGTTCTGTATGCAGACTATCGAGGGAATTCAAGTCTCCTACACCATTCCGCAAATTATACACAACCATCTGTCTTCCTCAACTCGAATATGCGTCGGTCGTCTGGAATGGCTCTTCTAGATCCAACAGTGACATTATATATCGTGTCCAGAAAATGTTTCTAAGCATATATAATCACCGCTTTGCAAACCTGGACATTGCACCCTGTACTAGCACTGTTGGATTGTTGTCATTGCCCTCACTTCGCTACCGGCGTAATCGCGCTGACCTCCTGTTTCTCTTCAAACTCCTTCATGGTAACCTCACGTGTCCCGAACTTCTCAGCTGTGTCATGTTCCGTATCCCACGCAAGATCACCAGAGAACATAGACTTTTCCATGTTCCTGCCTGTCATCACGAACACTCAACTGTCCACAGAATACAGAATCTTTATAACGCTTACTTTCGTGAACATGATATCTTTCATAACTCCTTGTCATCGTTCTTTTCTGAGCTTTGCCTTGTGTTATAATTTCATGTGTTGTTCAAGTGCCCTTCTCCTCCTTTTTCTTTTGTATTTACTTTGCGCTTTGTTGTTCGGTACTCTCTTCTTTTCACAATTTTTATTTTTATTCATTTATTTTTTAATGATTTTTCCCTCAGTGTTTTGTTTTTGGTTTGTAATGTATGCGTGCGCCAGCACTCAGACCTTAGGGTTGTTCCTAGGCACGTTAAATAAACATGATTTATTGATTGATTATTATTATTATTATTATTATTATTATTATTAGTAGTAGTAGTAGTAGTAGTAGTAGTAGTAGTAGTAGTAGTAGTAGTAGTAGTAGTAGTATTAGTAGTAGTAGTAGTAGTAGTAGTAGTAGTAGTAGTAGTAGTAGTAGTAGTAGTAGTAGTAGTATTAGTAGTAGTTCGTTAATTTTCCTCGATAGCCCTGAGTGGCACGTCGAGATGAAAATTGCGGGGCGCTGTGTTCCAAGTGACTGCGTAAAGGCTGAAAAAATTGTTGGGTTTACAACCCTTACAAAATCTGTGCCCGTCTTCATAAAAGGTTCTGATGCTAGACGTGCTTGTAAGAGCAACTGCACCAGCTAGTTGAGAACTATTATTATTTAAGGAAGGCTCGATCGGGCCAAAAGCCGACAGCCGTTACCAACGAAATGCTTTCCGAATTCGGTTCTAATACTTGAGAAGTTTACCCTGCAGATAAATCTAATTACGCGCGCGTTCTCGCGTGCCGCCTGCTTCGAAATGCCGCCCCTGCGGTAGAGAATCGAACTTCCATATCGGAAAATCAAAAACAATTTTACAGACTGGTGTCATGTAATTTTTTGTGGTTTCACACTCAGCACCAAAGTTTTCCGGAACTTAGGTGTGCCCGTTTCCTCGTGAATTATAGATATGTGCTGAAATTAGGAAATATCGTGCATAAAGTAAACGCTCGTGCACATTTTTTTTTGTCAGTCACTGCGTATACATATGACTTGGTAAATGTGCGCCGTGATTGGAAGTTTACGTGTTGCCGATGTATTGCGTTCTGACTAGAGGCATAAAGTATCATAGGTTATGTTTCATTTGTGTGATGCTTTATTAAACATACGCCTTGCTTTCTCCATTTGTTTTTATTTATTCGCATTGGTTAGTCGCAGAAGCGTATTTTTACATACGGGATAGCCTACCCTCGGTTGCCTATATTCTAAAGAACTCATGGCCTAATTATTAATAAACGACGACAACAGAGGCCTGCCCCACTTACGTACTTTCACGTGCTGTTCAAAAATAATACATTTCTATGGCGCCGTCATAAAGCTTTCTAATTTTACTCGGTGCTCGAAACAATTTAGTGATAGCTATGGCGACGGCTATGAAGCTATCGTGCAAAAATCTTAATTTTTGGGGATAAATCATTTAGCTCTTTGTCCCCCCTAAGCACTTTATGCGATGACATTCGAAAGTATACCGTCCAGATTCATTTTGTCCACGCTCTTCTATAGGAGTGATCATCTGAGATTATTTTCTCCACGATGCGCGCATTGGAAAGATCTTGCGGATAACCAGGGTTGTATTTTGTAACGATTACTTTTTATTTTCCGTTCTTTTTGCTTTCTATCGCTAGCCCACTTGCCCCCACTATCGCCAAGATCGACCACTTCGTTAGACGGCTGATGATAAGCTATAAATAGAATTACAGGAAAGGAACCTCCCTAAAAATGGTGCCTTTGGCCTTCTTTTCCATCTTGTGGATTTGACCACTGTGGTATCATTTGCTTTTTACTTGTTGCCAGAAGAATTCGCTTGGTAAGGTTTTGTTTTCGGACACAGGTCCTTGACTGAAATAACGATTTCACGTATAGCCGTGCACGCAATAAATTTCGATGGAGCTGTCTTCTACAGGCGGCATAAGACGTAGGAAAACTGATGAGCGGGAATTTCAAAATCCTGATACAGTTGGTTTTTTTTTTTGCATTACATAAAAGTGTGTGACCTTTAAAATTAAGAGCGTCGGCAAGAACAACGGTGACAAACGTAGCTGTTGCAGAGACAAGGTGAGAAAATAGAAAGCTTGGTATTAGGTTTCACACAAGTAGGCGTTTCCAGCGGCACACCGTCATTGAGCGGGAAAGCTAATGCGCCAATGCGCAACGCTCATGGTTAATGGCGACCCAGCCGGCTTAGCGGAACGTGACTATGCGCCTACGCTTGGTTTGTTTCTTATATCACAGCGAAGTTGAATGCAAGCAGCTGTATCTCTGAGATTAGCTTATCAAACACGTGAAATCAAAGTCGAGGAGAGTGTACCGTAGAGAACTACAAACTAGAACACACACACTAACGATTCGTCAGTACCGAAAGTGAACCAGCAAACTCACTTTCTCATTAACAGAGAACCTGCTCTTAGATCGTTAAAGCAGCCCACCCATGGCCCAGACTTAGGATTCTTAACACAGTTTCAGCTAGCTCGTGCATGTCACTGGATTCCGCCACCAAGGCAGGAACAACTGCGTGGATGTTATTTAAGTACACCCGTGAAAAAAATTATGCTGGCGAAAGCAGCATATTTGAGCGAAAGCAGCACTATTCAGAAAGTTCATACTTTTGGTCCGAATTTTGCCACTGCGCTGTCGAAATAGCTATGTGGGGCAAACTTCCGGTCATTCAGAGAGCGGAAATTCTAGCGAGATGAAAATTGAGTCCGTTGAACATACATAATAGGTTTCTCAACGAAGATCCCATTATACTGTGAGACACTACTACACCTCACAAAAAGACACTATTTTCTGGAGTGTAGACCAGTCCAGAAAATAGCGTCTTTTCTTGAGGTGCATCAGCCTGAGTGAAGTTGAAGTTGATTTATTTACCACACAAAGCACAAAAGAAAATTGCACATGAGATGTGGTTGGGAAAGTGGGGAAAAAGCTACAACATGTAGCTTGACTGGCCCCACCTCCCAGTACCCGGCAGCGGGCACTTTGGCAGAAGTAAGACATGTACACAAAGACTGTTTCAGCTGCGATACCAGTTTGCTAAACAATAGCGGACACTTTCGCAGAAGTAAATAATACATGAACAAAAATGTTGTTTAAGCTGCAATATTAGTTAAACAATAGATACAAGATGGAAACTACTGCATTATGTATAACAAAATGAGCATCTTCCGTCGTGCGCGCAGTATCACTCTCTCCCATTTTTCCTCTCTTTGTTTCCCCTTTCTCTTATTACCATTGTAGGCTAGCAAATTGGACTCTCGTCTGGTTGACATTCCTGCCCTTTCCTACACCCTTGCTTTCTCTTTCCGTCTTAACCGACAACTCATACTTATCATCAGCAAAAAATGAGCAAATATGCAATAATTGCTCACTCAACATTTAAGTTTGGTGAGGGATATTCCAAAAGCGGTGCTAGTATGAAAACTGAATTAGAGAAAGAGAGGCGAAGAGAAAGGAAAGGCAGGGAGGTGAACTATAAGGACGCGCCTGATTGGATACCCCACACTTGGGTAAGGGGAAAGATAGATAAAAAAGTTGTCGCAGTTTCACCTGAAAGGCAAAGCATCAATTGCGATAGCAAATTTGTAGAGAGCTATACGGAGTAAGGATAGTAGCTTCATCAGCTGTATAAACTTGGACATGCAGCAGCACCGGCAACACGCAGAACTGTTGTCGACGCCGTCGGCGTTTTGCCCGCGTTCGCACAAAATGCGTGCGGCGTTGGTGACTGTTGCCGGAGCCTCTGATATAAATAGGCACTTGCATGGTGCCGCAGCTAAACGTCGCCTTCCTTCCCTTCCCCCCCCCCCCCCCCCCCCCCCACGACCGCTCGCGCGTCGGAAGCAGGCGCATTTGCTCTACATATATGGTGATTGTAAAGGAGGAAAGAGACGCCTACTTCTGCAGCCCTTAAGGGAGCACGACGCAGAACGCGCGTTTGTTCTGCGCCGTGCGTTCACTCCCCGTGAAAGCGTGCGTCCCTCGCGCCCTTTCACTCGCATATACAGCGTTCGATTGGCGCTGAGCCGTGCTCCCTCAAGGGCTGCAGAAGATAGCGCCAACCTTTCCCTTTCCCTCAAGAACCACTTATCATCATCATCATCATCATCATCATCCCGCGGCGACGATTTCATCTCCATTGACGTCATACGGAACCTCACGGCGACGGCGACGGCGACGCCGACGGCAGAAATCTGCTTTGGAGTGTCCATATAATTGCTATCGCAATAAAAAATGGAAGACGAGAAAAATTATAAAGAGGCAGCCTATGTGGACGCATTTGCAGAGGAGCTAGGTTCACTGACAGTCGCAGGCGTTCGTACAAAGCAACATATATACTTAAAGCAGTTACCGCCTCCAATTTCTCCCATCCCACGTATCAATTTAATCCCCGTATCCATCCCTGGAAACCCATATCCGCTTCATATAGAGACTGTACGTGCGTTGAATCCTTCCAGCATTGCTACTACGGCACGACCTCGCCTCTTTGAAGCACCGAAGCCTGTGAAGCGCATTAAATTTTCATCTTAATTCATTACGTAGTAACCCAATTACACTCTCTATCACTGCACTTCTAGCACGAGCTGTTTCGCGTGTCTTTCTCTGACATAAAACGCTCGTTTCCATTAACTTTAATCTTTGCTTCCTTAACGTAAGCTCCTAGATAGAAGTCAGGAAACGCATTAGTATTCGTTTGCGAACGTCAGTTATGGTCAGAATTAAAGTTAAAAATCTTTCTTTCTTTCTTTCTTTCCTTCTTTCTTTCTTCTACGCATAACTAAGAAAGCCCGTTTCCTGCGAGTCACTTTTTTAATAGGTATCAATGAGTAAAAACACCCGCAATAATTATTACACCGTATGTTCACCGCTTTGCGAATAAGTGCAGTAATCGACTTGCTCAGGGCCGAAGTAGGAGGTTTTCTTGCAGCTCTTGCATTCTTGTCTTGCGGGGGGATAATTTCAAAATCGAAATGAACGCAAGACAATAAAATGTTGGTGAAGACAAATTAGGGTCATTTAAATATCGTCTTCTTGATTGACTTTACATTGTCCTAAAGATAATCTTGGCGAATTAGTCACTTGCGCCTATACGTACCACGTACGAGGCAGGAAGTCCGCGTAAATCGTGAACAGCGGTGGGTGAGCTTTGTGTGATGCCTTCAACGGAAGATATGAGGCACGCTGCTCCATTTATTTAGCGACATTCTTCTAGCTTCAGCGACATAAGAAATAGCGATACCAGCTCGATACGTGTATTCCATTAGCGAGATCGCCGAAGGGATGAGCAGGTTACGAGGATGAAGTGACGTCCGCCACCTGTTCTTCCTTTCTCGTCGTCTCGCGATGAAAGCCGGTTCGCGTTAGGGGTGGCAACAAAACAACACAAAGTTTGCGGAACAGATCTCCTGCGGCTTATCCCTCTTCTCGCGAGACCTACGTCCGAGCGCGGAAGAAAAAAAAAAACACGACGCAGTTTTAAAATCGCAGGTTATATCCAATTTTTTGAAAGAGACGCAACACGGGAAAAGGGCAGCAATAATCCCCGTTCAAGGCTTCGACTTGGACGCTGTCGCGTTATTGTTTGCTCGTCGCTTCGTGCACGCCGTCTAGTTACGCGCAGTACTGCTGTGCAGGAGAGCATGGGTTTGATTCCACCCGCTGCGGCCATACTCCGATGGGAGCGAAATGCAAGAACACTCGTGTGCCGTGCATTTGGGTGCACGTTAAAGAAACCCAGGTTTCCAAAATTAATCCGGAGTCCCACACTACGGCATGCCTCATAATCAGGTCGTGGTATTGGCACGTAAAACCCCGGAATTTTGATTATTTCTTTTCCGTGCACTGTTTAGAGGGATATAACTGGCACTTGGAAAGATTACCAGACGATCAAACCACCTTATTGTTTCACTGCCTCTGGTGGTTTTCTTTTACATCTCTCTAGCTTTTTTTTTTCTTCTCTCTTTCTGCCTTTTCGGAGGCAAAAGGCGGCACGTGCGAGCTGAATATAATGTGTCTATACTTCCTTATCAGTAATGGTTCAGAGACATGCCGCCTCATTATGCTACGCAGAATGCGAGGTGATTACGTCGCTGACAGAGTCAGAAGCTGCTAATACTCTGGTCACGCGCTTTGTATGCGGAGGGCTCCATGCAAATTTCAGGACTGCTATCTGTTACGCGTCATGCAATTGATAGCGAAGCCCCGTCCCGCTGATTGTTTACTGTTGTAAACACAGTTCAGGGGGCTCCGTCTAAAAAAAAAAGAAAGAATGAATTAAAGAAAGGTGTGTGGCGATAACGCAGAATTGGCGACTGAGGAAGAAACTCGGCAGATGAATTGCGTGGCCGGGTGTGTAAACCTACGTACGCGAAGAGAAGCCGGGCTTCGCGGCTGCGTGAGAAAGAAGAGCACGGTGTGAAGCACGGGCAGTGGGAGGGTGTAGGCGAGAAATGGCAGAGCGCGATCAAAGGACAGCCGCGCGATGAGCCGGAATGGCAAGTGCGATGCTTAAGAAAAGCTGAAGAAAAATACACTGTTTTCTTTCTATCATATCTCGCCCCGTCCCCCCTATTCTTTATTTTTTTTTTCGTGGGAGATGAACAACCCTTCTAGAAGCAGGGTGCTCACAATATCGCGAACGCGACTAGCCACAGAGAGCGGCGCGGGGCTTCTTAGGCGAAGTTGTGCTATGGTTGTTGTGCGTCGCAGTTCTTGAAGTAAAAAAAAAAAAAAAAAGCCACGGCGTCGCCTCCTCAGCTTGAAGAGTGGCCGCCGACGTCGGAGGCGCCCTTGGAAAGCAATCACAAAAGCGGGCCACGAAGACCGAGCAATCTGCAGCAGCCACGCACGGCTGGAAATAGGCGCGAGCGTCGGGTGGGTCGGCGAAAGAAAAAATCCATTAAAACGATGCGCTAGGGCAAATGTGGCCAGCAATTCATCACGGGGCTACAAGGGTCGGCAGCGCTGATACGCGGGCGGTGCCAACATTGTGCTCGCAAAAAGCGACGACATGCAATAAAGAGGGAAACAAGCGGTGCCGAAAACGTGCCATCGGGAAAGAATCAACACAACTGGTGAAAGCACGGCGTATAGACCAAGATGTTGCTCAAGAACAATTGGTTTCCAGAAGAAAAATGCAAAAAAAAAAAATTCATGAAACCAGGATCACCGCTGATTTTATCAACCGTGACAGCTCCTTTGAGGAAACCACGATAAATAAAACGATATTGCCATGGACAAGTGTCATGTTTTTTTTTTTCTTTTTCGTCTGAACAAGTTAGAAAATTGAGATTTTGATGGTTAGGTTTGTGACACAAGTTTGTGACGCCCATCCGGGCAGTGCTCGTCGGCTTCGGCAAAAAATGAATGCAACTGTCCAGACGGCATTCATAAAAAAAGAAATAAAACATAAAACATAAACAAATAAAGAAAAAGCACGAGAATTGAGACAGTGCCTTGATGGCGCAACTCGAAAAATGCAATTTTGAAAGCAGCCCGAAACGCGCAGTGCTTTATATTACCACTAGTTGCAGAAACGGAAGGTTTGCGAACTTTCTTTACAAGGTCATTCAACGATCCCAATGCCGGATCGTGTGTGAATGATGTAATAAAGACAAAGAAGGGAATTTTTTTTCTCCGCTCAATTTATCACAACAAAAAAAAATGATGTAAGATTAAGTAATAGTTGGGCTGCGCTCGCCGACAGCTATTCTTGCACAATGAAGCCCTTACAAAAGTCTGAATATAGATTATCTTGTTTTTACAAAGACATTTTGTTGTCTTTAGTAGACATTACTATTACAAACAATTAAAATCGTGCATTTATTTCTGCAAATGAGCGTTACGGGTCCGTAGTCCACATGCGGCATGCCTTCAGGGAAAAAGGTTCCGTAAAGTCGTTCTGTACTTCTGAAGTGAGAAAAAGAAACTCTTTGCTTAATATAAAATCTGGACCCGCCGTGGTTGCTCAGTGGCTATGGTGTTAGGCTGGTGAGCACGAGGTCGCGGGATCGAATCCCGGCCACGGCGGCTGCATTTCGATGGGGGCGAAATGTGAAAACACCCGTGTACTTAGATTTAGGTGCACGTTAAAGAACCCCAGGTGGTCCAAATTTCCGGAGTCCCCCACTACGGCGTGCCTCATAATCAGAACTGGTTTTGGCACGTAAAACCCCATAATTTAATATAAAATCTACTTTGAAAGTAGCCGTAATAATATCAATGATTATGAACATTTTGTATAGTATTAGCTTGTTTTATTGAGTTTTGGCAGATGCAGGACTGTCTAACATTTTTTTTTAATCTCTGAAGAGCAACATGTCATCCATGTATTATTGCCCTGGCCCGCCACACAGTTTGGCTGAAAGAGTACGAAAATATTGGCTTTCAAAAGAATGTCGCGTATTTTCGGATACATCATTATGTTACTGACGTGAAAACAAGTAGCCGGCAACATCTCTTGGTGCCAGTGTCTCTTTCTTTAGTCAAATCAATAAAAAAGAAGAAGAAATGGGGTGCGCATCCTTTGCGCCGATCTCAATGGGGGGATGTATTCGTACAACACTTGTGGCTGACGCGGTTGGTTTTACTCTAGGCAGAATCATCGGTGCGTTGCAAGGATGTCTCCCGCAATGACAAGCAAACCCTTTTCTGAGCTGCCATGCACCCGGTAACGTACTGGCTTCGAGGGCTGCAGCGCCTTCAAAACGGGCACGCAGGTGCATCACCTTAGCTCTCGATGCAATTTGTGCGATGGCGAAAGTAACGCTTGCCATACCCAGCGATTCTTGTGGCTCGAGCAAAAGCAACCACGTCAGCCGCACGGTTTGTGGTGCGGTCCGTCGTCAGCGATATGGCCACGTGCACGGCTGCATGAGGCAGTGCGAGATAGGCAATTAGCGACGTATCTGGAGCTGCCGACGCATCGGCCTGATGGCAACATGGCTGTTTATTTACTAGGCGAACTTTCTTCCAACGTAAATTTATCTCGGGATAAAAGTGTCTATCTAGCATTCTTAGGCGGCATCTCATATTCTAGGCGATTTCGTTCAATCTCATCATTCTCGCGATAGGTTGTTCCCATCAACAACCTGATCAACCTTTCGCAAGATGGTGCTTGCGTAAGGTGAGGTTAGCTGGCGTCCATCTGAAAAGTAATTCATGGGAACATATGCGAGGAGAAACTTCCTGTAGAACGCATAGCGACATGTCAAAACGAATAGTCACGCTCTTAAAGGACCCCTCGCCAGGTTTGGCCATTTTCTAGAGACAAGTGCAGAGCATGCAATGCGCGCTGACGATCATGTCGGCAAAGTATTACGCCACTGCGCACCCTTCCTCTAGAGGGAGCTAAAATATATAGTAACTGTAGGAAGAAAATTTTCTATTTATGCCATGAATATTTTAGAAAAATTTTGGAATAATGCAAGATTTCTGAAAACTTAAGTATCAAGTTTACAACTCGGTAACTCAGTAACGAAAAACTATTAAAATTTCATATACAGAACCTAATAATATATCTAAAGTAGACAAAACTGAGGTATTATACACCACTTTGAAGTTTACCACTAATTTTTAGTAGGATTTTGCAAAACCCTCGTAAACATTGCAGCGATTTCACGTACATTGTACATTCTTATATTACATTTGTCTGTTTTATACATTCTAACAGTTGCAGTTCAAAAGACGGCGATGTCTGTTTTGGTGCAAAGTTACGCATTTGTAAACTTCGTGCTTTTTTTTTTTCAGACTTAAGAACTCTCGCAACTTTCTTTTTTTTTATTTGAGGCCCTGAATAAAAATTCTGCTTATTATAGTTGGAGGAACTTAAAGTTCTCTCAAAAATTCTATAAACTTAATTTAAATTGGTCCACCATTTGTTTTATGAAAGCATTTCTGCATTTTACATGTACTTTAATAGGTGGAATTGAAGTTGGCCCCGAACTAAAGCTTCCTCTTAACCTCAACCAGCAAAACCGCGGCAAGCAGAAAATAAAGAGAATATTTAACCAGTAAGCGAAACACGGAACACCTTCATTTGACTTAAATCGTTTGAATATCAACACACCGTGTCATCATTCCGGAGCTCTGACGTGCGGAGCATGGTGCTTCTAGGATTCCTCAACGATGTATTAATTTATTTTAACAGCCAAGCCGTTTAAGCTCTTCGCTGCGCCGCGTAGCATAGACCAGAAACAGCGCCTGGCGATGACGTCACCGCGCATTGCGTATCAACCACTTGGCACAGCAGCGCCTCGCTTCGCCTAGCTTCGGCAACGCTCGTCCGCCGCCGTGCCACCTGCTACGACCGCGCACCTGCTCCGTCTGGCCATTACGTCACTTCGCGTCGCCTAGCAACCGCCTGGCATAGCTGCTCCTCTGCTTCGCCTAGACATTACATCGCTTCGCCAAGCTCTTCACACCGCCCTTCCCAGCTACCGCGCACATGCTTCGCTTAGCCACACCGACCCCGCGTGCCCGCCGAGGGATCACGTGACCTGACCAGAACTCCGGCTCCCGCCAAAACCTCTTCGCTCCACCGGGTAGGCGGAGCCAAAAACCGTGACGTCACTGCACGTCAACACGGTTCGCGGGCTGCGTGGGCTTTGTCTAGCTGTGCCCGGCAAGTGTGGAGGCGGAGCTTAGTCGTGACGTCCCCGGGAGATAAAAGGTCGGAGCCGCCGCGACGGCGGCAGAACTCTCGTTGACTCTGTGGCCTTGATATGGGACGACCAAAGAAGATTCGGACACCCGAAGAAAAAGCTGCTCATCTTGAATCGCTTCGCGCGGCCAAGCGAGAATCTGCGCGTTGGCGGCGAGCCGATTCGGAATACCATGCCTCGCAGAACTTAGCATTTCCTAGCAAAACTTAGCCAAGCCTATTAAAACCTGCAAGAAGTTAGGTCGATCACCAGCTCCGCTGTTTACTCCAGCCTTGCAACACTAGCGCAAGCTGCCCGCATTTTTTTTTTATTCTGCCTATGCACCGGGCGGCTAACTTGCGATCACTTGTATGTATTGCTTTTGCATCGCATTCAAGACACACAAAAGTTTAATAATTCTTTCGTACCAGGTATGGATCCTGTGCGTACAAACACAAGATATGAGTGAGCAGATATGTGCTACAGTCACTTCGGTCCCGCTATCTTGTTGGTTCCGCTGTCGATGTGCCACCGCCCGTTTCCGCTTACCCTAGTGACGCCGCTGCTTGTTCAACCTTGACCGTCTTAAGCAGAACCACTTAAAGTATTAGCAAAATTTGTTATAATTTTCTTTTCTGAAGCCTTGAGTATAATTTTGATCTCTAGGTAGGTCACAGAATATAGCCCAATTATTTGGTGATTGTTCGTGCACATAAAGCACTGCGCTACGGAGGGCGGCAAGTTCAGACCCTGTCGATGTTGTGACGTGGCTGATCTTGAACTTCTTGCAGAATGATGCCGACGGAATAACTACCGCACCAGTAGAGCTGGTCAGAGTCGAAGAGCCATCTGTATAAATGTGAATTCGATCGGAGTAGGAATCATGCAGCATATGTAGAGCAGCTTGATTCAGGGCACAAGTTGGCAAGTCGGACTTCTTTGTAACTCCTGGAATGGAGAGCCGCACTTGTGGCTGCCGGAGACACCACAATGGACAAGGTGGTATTGCGGCAGGCGTGAAGTCCGATGGAAGAGAAGATCGATAGGAGGTTACAATGCCCGAAAATGTTGCATCTGGCCTACTTTCCGAGAGAGACGCATAAGTCATAAGTCTCCTCCTTCTCCTCTTTCAATCCCTTCTCCCCCTTCCCCAGTGCAGGGTAGCCTACCGGGCTCAGCCTGGTTAACCTCCCTGCCTTTCCCTTATGATCTTGGGCCCGTGGCCTCGTGCGTCTTCTATGTACAGGGCTACAAAGGCGCTGCTGCACTTTTTAAAGTGCACAAGCCTCTATGACCGCCTGTGACAAAACTTACCGATGAATGCTTGACTTTAAATGTGCAAGGTGTGAACTGTGAACTTCTCTCTTCCTTCTCCTCTTTCAATCCCTTCTCCCCCTTCCCCAGTGCAGGGTAGCCTACCGGGCTCAGCCTGGTTAACCTCCCTGCCTTTCCCTTATGACTTCTCTCTCTCTCTCTCTCTCTAGGTAAGTAGTGCGAAATTTGGTCTAACAGGAGAAGTTGCATGCGGTACGCCTCGAGGCATACCATTTCGCTTCTATGAATAAAAAAAAATTATTTAACGTAAATTTAAAGATAAATAAATACATAAAGAACCAAAGAAAGAAAATAATAAAAATGGCACTCTCGCACGCGCACGCACTAACATGTGCAAGTGTGTAAAAAAATATATGAAAGACAAACAACAAACGCGAATCAATGCATCAAATCGTTTTTAGTATTTTCAGCACACGTCCGTATTTATATAAAAAAGGTCTTTCCCTGCATTGGTGGGTGCCCTTTAAAAACCACTAATTGGTCAGGGTACAAGTATGGTCCCAGGGGACAATAGATGATTGCCCAGAGACCTGAGCTTGCAGCGTAGTCTGTGCCTTTGCTGAGCGTATAGGCAGCCGTCGAGCAGCACGTGCGCTACCCCACACGGCGCGGAGCTGTCACGATGAATTTTAAAGAGAAAGTGTTTTGTGTAGGCCACTCGTTTTTGTGTTGTTCTTTGTGTAGCGACTTTAATGTGACTGGTGCTCAGTGCACGTCGAGGCTCAGAGGTTGCACTGCTGCGTTAAGGACTCTCAGATATGTCAGGGAATTCTTGCATGCAATTTCATTTTAGGAGCTGCAATATTGATTAAAGATCGAGCGGTTGTATTGACAGAGAAGAGGTAAGGCGGCTTTTTGCGTAAGCTTCTACTGGAAAACAGATTACCACAAGACTACATTGAAACTTTGGCAGGCACATAGCGCGATGGTAGTTGAGAAGAAAGTAAACCGCCCGTTTGCTTGGCTGTCGTGCACCTGTCGTTATTATTTTGTCTCTGCATGGTGTAGTACTCTGTGCGCGCTTGGACTTTTGTTCTTCCCTATATTTTCTTCCACATTTATGTATCTGTAAGCGTATAACGTCCTTGTAAGTGACAACAAACAAGTTCTAGTCATACTACGACAGAATTGATGACGCTCTCGCACACAATATATCGTGAACATAATTGGCTGTTTACCAGTCCCACAGAAAAGGAAAACTGTACACAGTTACTTAAGCAAAAATCGAATGCACAGCTTATTCGTTCCGAATAAGCTGTGTTACACTTTTTTATCATAGTAATAACATGTCCTATATGAAGTACTCCTTTTGTTATTCCACATACTAAAAAAAAAAAAGATGAAGATCTAAACACACGTGCTGGAATCAATGTGAAGCGAAGCTTTTGTGAAGTGGTTAATTAGATGCCATGCAGCTAACGGGGATGCGTATAATTGTGTTTACTTTCATCCTATACAAGATATAAGCTCAATGCTACGTTTGTAGTTATATTATTTTTTTATGCCTTGGGTCAATCATACGCTATGTCGAAATACACACACGAATTCAGGCGGGTGCACAGTGAGAGACGTTTACGCGATGCCTTGAGGAGGAAATCGATGTATGAGGCTTGTCGAGTAAAAAAAGATTATGTGCGCTTATATATATATATATATATATATATATATATATATATATATATATATATATATATTTACACGCACATGATCTTTTTCACTCGACAAGCCTGAGGCATTTTTTTACAATCTGGTGCAGCTAAAATGAAACACCGTATATATATATACAGGGTGTTTCATTTTAGCTGCACCAGATTTTTTAAAATTGCCTGTCGCAGATAGCACAATTCTTGAATAATTCTTGATTGATAACACAATTCTTGATTGTGTGTTGTAAACTACTCAATGAAGCGGCCATTACTTTCACGAGAAATTCAAATGCCTAATTGAATACTTGACATAATTACGCTTATGTAATGTTTGTGCTTTAATGCATAAAACAGTGCGTTTTTTTTTCATTAAGTTACCTGGAACGCCAATGCATTTCGTCGTACACTTTGAAAATCTCGAAACAGGTTCAATCCTGAGAATTCATTTCAAGTGGATACGCCTTGCGAACTCACAAGCTATAATTCGTAGATTGAAATATGCGTCGTAATGTAATTCAATAAATAGTTAATTAGCATAATTATGTCAATGATTTAATTAGGCGTTTTGATTTCTCATGAAGTAATGGCCGCCTCATCGAGTAGTTTAGAAGAAGGATTAGAATTGTGCTATCTGCCACAGGCAACTTTTTTAAGAATTTGGTGCAGCTAAAATGAAACACCCTGTATACGTGTCGAAGGTGGAGCCAGAGAACAGCCGACACGTTGGTTAATCTAAGCCGGTCATAGTGGAAATTCTCATCAGAGAATTGCGTGAGCACCACACGTCCGTATCCAGCCGACAAATAACCTTGACATTTAAGAATAAAACCACGAACAGGTGGTCATAAATGCAGCAACGTAATGTGTATTTTCTTCTTTTTGTGTATCGCCACATGGCTGGTTTCATTCATATTTTATCTCCGACATCTTGTGAATATTTAATGAGCGCCGTGTGTACTCTCCATTGGCATTAGAAAAAATAAACGCAGCTGAAGCGCATGTGCCGTCAGCACGCGAACGCTTCCGCAGCTTTCGTTAAAATGAAAAAGTTACGCAACAAGAGTTTGGCTCTCTTTAAAAAAATGTCACTATACGAATAAATATGCAGAACAGTGCGTTGCATAAGATGCATATTTCTTGTGTTTCACGCAGAACCTGTTGCGACATCTACGGAATGACATTCGAGCGTTTGTTTATACATTTCACGGCTCTGAATTACTTAAGATGACATCTTTATCCTCAAAAGTTTCCCAGCTGGGTATTTGCATGCTTAAACGTTGAGTTTCTCAAAAGTGTATCATAGTGAAAACAGTTTTTGAAAGGTCGACGCGTGAAAGCGGACGATTCATGAATCGTTCATGATTGCAAAGCAGCGCTTGCTCAGACGTACAGGAATAGAAAGTGATGTAGTCAAATAACAGAATTACAAACACAAGGGTGGGGTGGTGTTACTAATTCTTTTATTTAACGGCATTCATGTTTACTAACGCACTTCAGTGTTTTTGGCTGCTTTTCACTCGTAAATGCGATTATAAAGAAAAAACGTCACAGTTTCGCCCGAAAGGCGAAGCATCGATTGCGATAGCAAATTAGTAAAGAGCTATACGAAGCAAGGATAGTAGTATAATTGGCCGTATGAAGTTGTAAACATTCACTTACTAACTAAATAGACAAGCACGGTGTCACGCGCGTGCAGATAAACATGAACATATGTCGCTCGATGACCGCGGAAACTCGCTGTGGAAACGTCGGAGTGAGAAAGCGCGCCAGCAGCAGCGGGCAAAGTGACCTTCGCGCTGTTTCTCGTCTCGCTTCAACGCGAACTAAACGTCGAAAGCAGAGCGCATACAAAGCTACTGGCACTCGGCGCATGCACTTTGTCCCCATTGCAGATCGTTTTGAAGATGAGGCCTGTGCGGGCCCCGCATCGCAGATCGCCTTCAAGATACGGCGCCCGAGCGGCCGCGCTGTGAGCAGCAGCCGACAGAGCAGAACGCGCCCTCCTCATCCCTCTCCGTCGCCTCGTCCGCGTGCCTCGCGCGCGCGAAAGTCGACCGCGCACTTCCGGTCTGCCTTTCTCCTTCGCGTGCGCTAGATTGAACCGTGATTGCCGGCTCACCATCCTACGCTTTCACTCGTCCACACAGTGTACGGCGCGCAGCGACGGTTTTATGGCCGTTGGACTTTATACGGAACCTCACGGCAACGGCGATGGAGATGGCAGAAATGCGCTTGGAGTGTCCATATCGCAATAAAAAAAATACGGAAGCGTGGATCGGCAAGTATGAACGCTATAGACTAACGTGCATGGAGGAGTTAACTCATAGATGAAGAGGTTACTTACATAAACTAACGTAGCCAATGGCAATGTTCTTGAACCAATTTGGCATGATTATGACTCAAGTTTGCATGGTGTGCGTTGAATGCAAGAACGATGTTATATACGGGGAGAGAGAAAAAACAGAACAGAGGAAAGGCAGGGAGGTTAACCGGACGCACTTCCAATTTGCTACCCTGCACTGGGAAAATGGGATATAGGGCCTCACGCCTCCAGGACAGACCATTTTAGGTATTCATTTACACAGACCCGTGGAATAAGTTTCCAGCAGATGTGGTTGGCCGAAAAACTGTTGATTCATTTAATTATGCTTTGTGCCCCTGCAATAATGCCAAAAAATGCCACTTTGGGCAATATTAAATCAATAAAAATAAATAAATAAATTGAGTGAGGATAGCGAAAGAGAACCAGTTGCGTGCACACGTGAAGATGCGCTCAAGTCGCAGAAATAGAAGAACAGAAAAAACGTCAACTTTATTATAAAATCAATCAGATTCGAGTCCGGCGAGAGAAAGGATAAATTAAAGGGAGGGAGGTTAACCAGGACTGGGCCATGTTGGCTGCTCTGTACTTGGGGACAAGATAATAAGGCATTTTAGAACATCGGACATCGACAACAAGTAAGAAAGGCGAGAAGGAGGGACTGTGGCCGACTCTCCATAAAAAAAAAAGATACCAAGATAATAAATGCATACGTATGTTTGCCTGGTGAAACTAAAATTAGATGTAGGTGCAATAATACTCAGGTAGACACTGTGCGCACTCTGCTCTCATGTGGCAGTTTGTGTATCTCTACATTGCATTTCTAGTATTTGAAACATTTATAACGTGTTTTATTATCATGCACATTGTCATTCTATAACATTCTGTGTATCAGTATTGTATACTTGCAGTGTGTGTGAGATTTGTATTGTGCAATTTACAAAAATCTTTTTACCTTTGTGATGTTGTGTGATACACTTGTACGCCACTATTGTGAAAAGAAGTAGCTGTAACCATTTGTTGGTGCCAGAGTCTCCTTATTTATTCATGACAAAAAAAAATCAACAGATGAGGTTAACTCGAGTCGCCGACGTAATGAAAATTCACAGCGCTAAGCCAGTATGCTTACCTGAAGGAATCGCATCAGCGCTTTCGTGGCCTTTTGGAGCTTCGAAATGCGGGATTACGGTCCTAAGATGCTGTCCAAAGATCTTCCATCTAGCTAATTTAGAGTGGTGCAAGCATTTGTAGAAAAGCTAAGAGGCAATCCTCGCTGAGCTATAAAAAAATCTGCCCTGTTTAGTCCAAACCAACCACTAACTTCCCTGACAAACAGACAAAGAATATTTAACGTCATATCAGTTAACTACATCCGAAAGGTTTAATGACATGAAGTTGCTGCATGACAGAAATAATTTTCATTTACGTCTGATTCATAGCAGACAACGATGGCATTCTAAGAATTAGACAAAAAAGGTCCCGTGCAAAACGTTCTGAAATGTATGTCTTCTCACGAACTAAATATTGGACGTTAATGTAGGCATCTATAGTCGGGTACAACTTTAGAAGACAGGAAGAGGCCCCGCCCAGTTGACCGAAGCGCAGCAGCCAATTCCTCCGCGACTAAAGAAATAGTCCCACTCAAAAAATTGTGACTGCTTCTAAAACACGTATTTGTCGGTATAAATAAGATTTGTGTATCTTGACGAGTGGTTTGCTAAAACTATCATGATGGAAATGCTACCGCACATGCCGGATCGCGAGAGAAAAATAACTCCGTGCCTTCTACAACGCTGTGCGTCGTCTGCTACAGAGCAAGATCGACGGCACCGCGCGTAGCAGTCGCTGGCTTAATAGCATAAGATTCATATATACTTTTTGTGTGTTTGCACAACCTTATTTTTTAATGTGTTGGGCTTATTTTTAATTAATATTTTTTTTTCGCGGTTGCGAACCTGCGATCTCGTGAGTTCGCGAACGATCGCGCGCGGCATTCCGTGCCAGTTTTCCGCCATGGAGCCCAGCGAGGTGACATCGGAACGCGATCGTTTGTTGCCGAACGAGCCTTGTGTCGCCTCGATGACCACACCACCAAGGAGCCTCGGCAAGAACAAGAGCGGCCACATCCTGAACAGCGATTCACGCAACATGATCTTCCACTGCAACACGTTTTGGCGTAACAGGCAGCCTGAACGCAGCGTGGAGGACACGAGCAACTTTGTCGCCGACATGCTTGGTGTAAGCGAAAGGACTGTGTTCAGGGTGAGGCAGGAAGTTAAAGCTTCACATTTTTCGGGTGGCAAACTGACGACGCCCTCGCGAAAGCGCCCACGCAATGCGGAGAAGAGGAGACGCAGCGCGAAGTTTGACAGCTTCACATTGTGCGCGCTGAGATCATGTGTGCACGATTTCTTTCGCCGCAACGAGATACCGACGGTCGAGAAGGTAACTACCGAGTTCTCGGAGCGTATGGAACTACCATCACTAAGGCGGTGTACTGTGCGTCGCCTGCTTGCCGAGATCGGCTTCAAGCACGAAAAGAGAAGCCGCAACTCGCTGCTTATCGACAGGGATGACATCACCGATTGGCGGAATCGCTACCTCCGTGACGTGGAGCGCTACCGGGCGGAAGGCCGAAAGATCTTCTACCTGGACGAGACATGGGTGACGGCAGGACACACACGGTCGATCGTGTGGACAGACACCGTGGTGCAGAAGCGCGGACGCCTGTTCGCTCAAGCAAATGGCCTGACGACGGGTCTAAAACAACCTTCTGGGAAAGGTCAGCGCCTGATCGTGACGCACATCGGCAGCGAGGATGGTTTCGTCGACGGCTGCTTGGATATATTCCGAGGCCAAAAGACAGGCGACTACCACGAAGAAATGGACGGCAATCGCTTTGAGGGCTGGTTCAATGACGTTCTGCAGAAGTTGCCAGCTGGTAGCGTCATTGTTTTAGACAATGCACCTTACCATAGCCGGCGAGAAGAGAAATTGCCGACGACAGCCTGGAAGAAGGAAAAGATACAGGAGTGGCTCACAAGCAAGAACATCAACTACGGTGAAAGGATGATAAAGAAGCAGCTGCTTGAGCTGGTGGCATCTGTAAAGTCACGCTTTCTGAGCTACATCGTAGACAACACAGCTGTAAAGGCCGGTTGCATTGTACTCAGGCTCCCGCCGTACCACTGCGAATTTAATCCCATTGAGCTTGTGTGGGCCAAGGTCAAAAATGGCATCGCTGCGGACAACAGAGACTTCAAGCTGTCCACGGTCGACGTCATCTTGAGGGCGAAAATCAAGCAGGTAACGGCGGAAGACTGGAGAAAGAGCATTCAGCATGTGATGGACTTGGAGGCAAAGTTCAGACTTGATACGTCTGGGAGTGAGCACATTCAACCCATCATCATCCAGCTGGGTGAAGATGACACTGAAGAAAGCGACTCCGACTGCGAGCTGTCTGGCATTGAGCCACTCGACGAAGCATAAACGCTTCTTATTAACAAAAGAACAGCCCTTATTAGGGCTACCAAAATTTTGCCGGTGGGTTCGCAACAGCCAACCATCCATTCCGTGACCTCTCAAATAAATAAGCAGTTCCATTTATGGCATATTCCTTATAATAGAAGCTCAATTCTGATAAGCAACGTCCTGCACACGTTGTGCTCGATTTAAGAAGTGGCATAGAAACACATTTAAATGCTGGCATATCTGAATGAAACACTATTGTTAACCCTGATTATCGTTGGCGGGCTCAAAATGCTCATTCGGGCAGCCATTCATGTGGTTGCATTGTTTATTTTGTTATCTGGCTCACACAAGTAATGCGGTTAAGAGAACAAATATAAAACATCATTAGCTTAGAGAGGCCCAAAATGCTCATTCAGGCAGCCACCGTCGAGTTTGACGTGCCCCATAGTGAAATAGCAGTAGTCAGAGCACGCTTGATGGTTCTGTTAGTAGTCTGCACTGTAAATCACAGTCATGTCATAGCAAGTGGTGGTGAAATAGCAGCAGACAACACCAAACTGCCACTGTCAGCAGCTTGAATGCCAAAGCACATTCATGTGGTTGCATTGTTTATTTTGTTATCTGCCTCACACAAGTAATGCGATTAAGAGAAAAAATATAAAACATCATTAGCTTAGAGAGGCCCAAAATGCTCATTCAGGCAGCCAACGTCGAGTTTGACGCGCCCCATATTGAAATAGCAGTAGTCAGAGCACGCTTTATGGTTATGTTAGCAGTCTGCACTGGAAATCGCAGTCATGTCATAGCAAGTGGTGGTGAAATAGCAGCAGACAACACCAAACTGCCACTGTCAGCAGCTTGAATGCCAAAGCACATTCATGTGGTTGCATTGTTTATTTTGTTATCTGGCTCACACAAGTAATGCGATTAAGAGAACAAATATAAAACATCATTAGCTTAGAGAGGCCCAAAATGCTCATTCAGGCAGCCACCGTCGAGTTTGACGTGCCCCATAGTGAAATAGCAGAAGTCAGAGCACGCTTTATGGTTATGTTAGCAGTCTGCACTGTAAATCACAGTCATGTCATAGCAAGCGGTGGTGAAATAGCAGCAGACAACACCAAACTGCCACTGTCAGCAGCTTGAATGCCAAAGCACATTCATGTGGTTGCATTGTTTATTTTGTTATCTGGCTCACACAAGTAATGCGATTAAGAGAAAAAATATAAAACATCATTAGCTTAGAGAGGCCCAAAATGCTCATTCAGGCAGCCAACGTCGAGTTTGACGCGCCCCATAGTGAAATAGCAGTAGTCAGAGCACGCTTTATGGTTATGTTAGCAGTCTGCACTGGAAATCGCAGTCATGTCATAGCAAGTGGTGGTGAAATAGCAGCAGACAACACCAAACTGACAGCCACTGTCAGCAGCTTGAATGCCAAAGCACATTCATGTGGTTGCATTGTTTATTTTGTTATCTGGCTCACACAAGTAATGCGCTTAAGAGAACAAATATAAAACATCATTAGCTTAGTGAGGCCCAAACTGCTCATTCAGGCAGCAACCGTCGAGTTTGACGCGCCCCATAGTGAAATTAGTCTGAGCACGCTTTATGGCTCCGTTAGCACTCTGCACTGAAAATTGAAGTGTTGTCATAGCCAATTTTCAATTTATTAATCTGACTCGAGCAAGTAATGCGAATGAAGCACAATTATTAACGTGATGAACTTTGCTAGCATTTTTTTGTCATATTTACGTACCGGAAAAAAGTTGAACGTGTTTTAGTGAGTCACTTTGTTCATTACAAGCCGTAGGCAAAGTGACGGACAGATCCAGACAGTGATATTGGGGAATAAATGGTGAAAGTTGCAAAAGCTCTCACAGCACTGCTTCGCTCGACTCCATTCACTAGAAAACTGCATTTGTAATGATGAAAGCGTCATGACAGGAAATGATACCCCACTGCACAATGTTATATATGTGTACCACTACATGTGACGGGCAGCAAAACCATCTGTTTATAAAGACTGAATGCAACAACATAGCAAGGTGCTGTTTCACAATATGGCACCTTTTCAAGTGCACTTCTGGTAAGCTACCGTATGCACTGATGCATAAACACATTAACAGGGGAAAGAGACGAAGTAACTGTGCAAGCCACGTGATGCTTTTAACATTTTGTATCTGTCAATGTTTCTGTTGTCACAGCTGATAGAATTTCTTTAGTGCAAGTTGATTAATCACATTGCAGCAACAGCACAAGAAGCGAGGTCAGAATAGATGAGAAAACAAAGCAAGGTGGCAGACTGAGGAGGCAAGGTAGACAAGAGAGAATAGCTTTAATGACATCGAAGAGACCAGCCCTGCTATTCACAGGACTTGGTGCTTTGAGTGAGACGAGTTAATGGAATTGTCGAAAGTCGTGGCTGCAGCATGCTTACAAGAACAAATGCAAAAATAAAAGGATAGAAATAGGAACAAATACATACACGCACGGAAGAACTCACATTTTCACACACATGAACACAAACGCGAGCGCGAAAACTAAGATCTAAAATACAAAAAAGGGCAAAATAACAAATATACACAAACACACAAGAAAACACGCACACACATTTAACGCAGACACGAGTAGAACTATTAGGAGTCAGTTCACAAGCAGCTGTGCCTACTTTGTCGTACTTCTTTTTAATGTACATATTGGCTCTGTTGCCTTCACTGTCATGGTAATTTTTTAGTAGCGACATATCACGACAAATCGCAAAGCTGTGTTGTGGGAAAGCAAGTCGAGCGCTGACAGCACAACTTATGCGCGATTGTGTCACAGCAGGCATTCTACAGCTGGCGCGTGCAGTGAGCGATGAGTTCTAAGCCACACAGCGACGCGAATTCATGCCAAGGTCCCTTGCAACGGCACCAGTGTATCAGTCATAATTTTAAATTAGCATTCAGGCTGACATTAAGGAAACAAACACTGCTTCCAAACACCTGACCGTTAACAATCCAATGACATTCGCTCAAGCAGCGCGTGTTAGTCAATGATTGTTAGCATTGGTGGAAAGCAATCAATCGACGGTGCTACACAACACTCGAACGACGCCGCTAGACGCTCGGCTATCTTATCACACTGCTGCCAACGATCGGTCGTTTGCACGCTGAGCTGGCAGCAACGAATCTTTGCGTTGGAGGTTGCTTTCACAAATCTTTTCTGTTGAGAAACTCGCAGGTTGGTTTCATCCGCGCACGCTTTTCTCATTTATCCTGATAATGGTTTTGCTCCATCACTTCACCACGTCCGACGAGAAACGCAGGGGCACAGTACACAAACACACCCGCCGCTCACAGTAGGTACCAGACTTTGGCGAACTCTCCTCGTCGTAACTTCACTTAGGAGCAAAACAAAACACCACGGAACAAACACGTACGATGTTTGTTTGCAGCGGTATGCCGCCGCGGGATCTTGTTTCCACACGAAGCGCAGCGCAGCGCCACCGATGTTCGCTGCAATCTTTCTTCGCCGGCTCAAGGCTCAGAACAAACGCACGCGGCACAAATTGTGCATCGTAAGCTCACAATAATATTTCCGGCATGACAGACCACCACAAACAATTCGAATTCACTCTGACGAAGGGAGACGCACAGAGCTGACGCGACTCGGCCCAGTTCGAAGCGAGGGCGGCCATGTTAGGCATGTTCTCCGTCGGCGGGGACACCGGCCGTCCGGCTCATGACGTCACCTGAAGTGCGCGCCTATTGGTGCCAGCTCGTGTGCATCCGCCTTTGAGGAGCAAATGCCGCTGTCTTCTAAAGTTGTATCCGACTATAGAAATTTTAAATTCGGCTTATTGAGTAAACAAGCAACCTGTTTTCGTCGAGACAAGGACTTGTTTATTGGCAATAAACTGTCAATAAAAAACGTGGCCGACACCGTGGAGTTTGTATGATATGTGGGTACTAGAGGAGGAGGAGGAAAAATTGGGCGAAGACAGGGATGTCAGCCATTGCAAACACTAGCCTGATATTCTGCGCTGGGGAGAGCGGTAAAAGGTATACGAAAGGAAAGACAAGATTTAAAGCAAATGTGAGAAACAAAGGCGTGTGCATAAACGCGATGCAGAAGCCCACAATTTTTGGAGTACATCACACGATCCGTAGGGACGTTGGTGATTAGTCCAGTAAAACCCCTAGCGCCTTCATGTGCAAGAAAATTAATGACTGCTTCAAAACTGATCTATTTTTATAACCATCTCGTGTCTTGCTTGTTTTTCTTGCATTTGTCTTCTGCCATGCATTGGTGAGGTGCGCGCCGTTAGGCTTTCAGAGAGTCAGTCAGTCAAAGAACTTTATTGCAAGGTCCTGCGAGATTGTGGGACGGGCAAAAGGTCCCGCCTAGGTGACGGCCAGGAGTTATTGAGTCCTGGCGGCTTCCTCGGCCCGCTGGACAACCCAAAGTTGATCTTCAAGGGCCGAGCTGAGCAACACAGTCTCCAGCGCGCGCGGAGGCGATCGCGAGAGGCTGCATCCCTATTATTGTTTGTTATGCCATGAAATTCCCATAGCATATGTTCCAGATTGGCTCTAAAACCACAGTTCTTGCATTTATCTGTCTTGCATATGTCTGCGTAAATGAGGTGTGAGATCGCCGGATTCGGGTAAGTTCTGGTCTGTAACTGCCGCCATTCGACAGACTGCTTTTTGCTGAGCTTTTGGTGAGGTGGTGGGAAAACGCACCTTTGCAATTTGCAGTGTTGTGTGATTTCATTAAATCTGGTCATACGATCCTCCCATTCCCAGTCCTCTCCATCCTCGTTCTCGGGAGACGCTAAGGTGCCGGCCCTAATATTGGCCGTGAGTCGGTCCGTAAGCCCTCGAGCCACGTCTTGCGCTTTCTTATTATTATTGCTGTCTCCTGGTACGTGGAGGTGTGAGCGGGTGTCCATGTTAAATAAACATTCCTTTCTTGACTTTTGTTACATGCCATCAGGATTCGTAGTGCTTCCGGATATATTCGGCCGTTAGCGAAATTTCGTACAGCCGCCTGAGAGTCACTGACTATTACGTTCGCTTCGGTGGGTGATACTGCTAGCGCAATAGCTATCTCTTCCGAGTCTCGATTTTTGCTGTGCTTGAGGTAACGCATGCTTTGCACTTCTTTTGGTGATCAATTACGACGGCTGTAAAGCCGCGCCTGTGCCTGTAACTAGCAGCGTCTGCGTCTTGACTATTCCCAATTTTCTTTTGTCTGTCCATTGCTCTGTTTTCTCCTCTACCTTTATGGTATACAGGGTGCATGTTCCTTAGTAAGGAGGGAAGGGTTATTCTGTCCCTAACATCATTCTGGATGTCCACTTTGGTTCCGTGTTGAGTATGGTACAAAATACCTAGTCTTTCTAGTGTGTGTCTTCCTGCCTTGGTCTTAGAAAAGCGTTCGTACTGCGCTATCCGCTGCGCCTCTATGAGCTCGTCCGTTGTGTTGCGCAGGTCTATATAATTCCAATAGCCTGTCGGTACTAGTGCTTATTGGTAGTCCTACGGCTTTTTATTGCGATAGCAATTATATGGACACTCAAAAGCAGATTTCTGCCGTCGGCTTCGCCGTCGCCGTCGCCGTGAGGTTCCGTATGACGTCATTTGGAGAAGAAATCGTCGCCGGTGGTAAGTGGTAAGTGGTTCTTGAGGGAAAGGGAAAGGTTGGCGCTATCTTCTGCGCGCCGAACGCTATATGTGCGAGTGAAAGGGCGCGGGGGGTGCGTCTTTCACGGGGAGTGAACGCACGGCGGAGAACAAACGCGCGTTCTGCGCCGTGCTCGCTTAAGGGCTGCAGAAGTAGGCGTCTCTGTTCTCCTTCACAATCACCATGTATGTAGAGCAAACGAACGCTGTATGTGCGAGTGAAAGGGCGCGAGGGACGCGCTCTTTCACGGGGAGTGAACGCACGGCGGAGAACAAACGCGCGTTTTTATATCAGAGGCTCCGGCAACAGTCACCAACGCCGCACGCATTTTGAGCGAACGCGGGCAAAACGCCGATGGCGTCGACAACAGTTCTGCGTGTTGCCGATGCTGCTGCATGTCCAAGTTTATACAGCTGATAAAACTAATATCATTACTCTGTATAGCTCTCTACAAGTTTGCTATCGCAATTGATGCTTCGCCTTTCAGGTGAAACTGCGACAACTTTTTTTATAAGTTTTCCTAATTGGGCATTCTGATTTGATCTTTTCAGCAGCGTAACATCTAAGGTAGGATGCGATCCATACGATCCTACTAATAACGAACGCATGTACCAGTCTGATCATGTTTCCTTCCTTCATTCCACTGTGTCTATTGGCCATCCTTTTGATCAACCTCATAACATGAGATACGGTCCCTTCCAACTTCCTAACGGTTTCTCCATTGTCACCTTTTGCTTCAATTAATAGTCCCAAAACTCTGATTTTATCAACTTTAGGTATGGGTTCATCGTCGGCAGTCTTCAATTGTATGCCCGTTTCTAGATTGTCTGCCCCTCTGTAGCTGTTTGGTTTACGGCCCCTGCTAGTCACCCTGTACAATAATAATTCTAATTTTTCCACCGAGCAAACCAATCCGGTTCGCTCAAGGTATTGTTCGACTGTTTCAATCGCGCTTTGGAGTGTCTGTTCTATCTGCCCGTCATTACCTTCCTTTATCTGCGCGGAAAGATCACTTCTGAAACCCAGCATCGTGGAGGAGAGAAGGTCCCTGTCCTCGAGATAGTTGGTTAGTCTCGTTAGGACCGCATGCTCCATGAGCTTTCCAACGCAAGATGTGAGAGATTTGGGTCTCAGATTCTCCAGCTGCAAGCGCCTTCCTGGCTTAAGTATTAAGATGATGTGTGCCGTCTTCCATTGTTATGGTATTTTGCCTGTTTTCCAGCATTCATTGATATATTCTGTCAGTTTTGTTACAGACTCATCATCTAGGTTCCTGAGTATCTTATTTGGATTCCGTCTGCTCCGGGTGCTGATTTAGTATTAAGTTTTTGCGAGGCTGCCCCTACTTCTGCTTCATTAATTTCCCTGTCAAGTTCGTTGTTGACTACTCCTGTATAGTCTGCGTGTATAACCGGTCCAGCGTGAGAGGTATATTTCTCTGTAACCTCTCGTAGAAAGCCTTGTTCTGAAGCTCGATAGGGCACGTTAATATTTGTTAATATTTTGCGTGTATGCCGCCTTAGTTTCCTCTGGGTGTAGCAGGTACTTGAGAAGGTTCCATGTCATTGCTAGCCCTAATTGATTGTCCATGTTACTACACGTTTCCTCTCATTGCTGCTTACATAGCTGTTGTGCATGCTGCTCTATGTCTCTGGTTAATCTGGCTATCCTCCTTCTGATTGCCCAGTTGTGTCTCTCACTCCTCCATCTCCTTTGCAGCCCTTCCTTAGCCTCCCACATGTGCAGGAGCCTACTGTCTATGACTTCTAACTGCGCTTCTGGTGGAACTATTTGTGTAGCCGCGGTTACGTCTTTATACTTAACTGTTCAGTCTAGTCTGCGATGTTTTTAATTTCCCCGCTGGTATCCTCTATAATGGTCCGGAATTTATCCCAGTCAACAATTTTGAGCTTATTTCCTTTGTTTTTGCGCGGTCCCGCCCTGACTGCTATTTCTATTATACTGTGGTCGCTACCCAGATCTTGCTGTGTATTTATCCACTGCGTGTCCCTTATGTTAATAAAATATTTAGGTAATAGTTCTATGCCTATTACCGGAAGCCGATAAGGCAAAAGGACATAGGGCATAGTACGGCTCACTATCGAAGCTTCCCACGCGAAGCTTCAGAGTGGGTTAAGTGTCTTTTTGATGTTAGCCTTTGCCCGGACCTATTTCTCAAAGGAGATCATCGTCTTAGGGCGGTACTTATCCTGCGATGTCCTTATTCCAGAGCAATTCTCACGCGAGGTTATACGCGCTTGGAGTTACATGTGTGCGCACCCACTCCCAATGTATTACGTCATCTCAAAAAATTTCTCATGTTAATTTTTGTATTATTAAATGAAATATTATGTATCCACTTATTAACGACATTAAGGGTGAAAGTCAATGCGTGATATGCATGAAAGACATGTCCCACATATTCAAGAGCCAAGGTATAGACGGGGACATATTTGTGCGCCAAAATCTCGGTATATTATGTCAATAAAAGAAATGTGGAACATTTATTTCGGTAAATCTGCCTAAGAATATGAAATTTCATACCCTTGAGAGTATTGCCGGCAGTTTTCACAAATGTGTTAGGTTTTAGTTGAGCTTTATCACCTTTTGTTTGATGTAATGCAAAAGATGAAGCATCCGCTGGAACATGACAGCATTTTTCTACCACCTTTGTTTTTAGCAAGTGCGACGCTATGACTTTTATTGCATTTTAAAATTTAAATACCATAAAGAAAAATGATCTGTAGACTAAAGTTGCGTGCAACAAGCTGATAATTAAAAAAATGAATATCCTTCAAATCTCACATCTCGTTTTCATCACGGGGCATGTAGGACTCTTTTTGATTTAATATTTATTGTCCAGACATCGTCAGAATGTCAACAATTGCACGGTGCACACTAAAAACACACATGTTCTTTTTTTTTGTTATTTTGTGCCCTCGCATGAGACTACGAAGATGCAGTTTTTTTTTTTTTCACATTTCCTAATTGTCACGAAGCAATACGCTGACCGCAACAGCTATTGACCGTAACAGCACAACAGCCAGGGTTGTCAGCTAAGCCATTTTGTAGACTATCGTTGAGGAAAGCACAAACAGAACAGCAGAACAGACAAACAATAATAGAGACAGGACAAGAGATATCAATCACCATGTGTAGAGAGCAAACGCGACTTCTTCCGTCGCGCGAAAGGCCGTGGGGGGACGGGAGGGAGGGAGGGAGGGGAGGCGACGTTTAGCTGCGGCACCAAATGTGTATTTATATAAAAACGTTGCGAGGTGAGAAGGTGGTAAAGACTTCCGACGCTGCTCGACGAGTTTTCCGTTCTGATCTCTTCGAAAACTTCCGAGCCACCCCCAGAGGCCCTGGCAACAGTCACCAACGCCGCGCGCGTTCGGTGCGAACGCGGGCAAAACGGCGACGGCGTCGACAACAGTTCTGCGCGTTGCTGGTGTTGCTGTGTGTCCAAGTTTATACAGCTGATAAAACTACTATCCTTACTCCGTTTAGCTCTCTACTAATTTTCTATCGCAATTGATGCTTCGCCTTTGGGGTGAAACTGCGACAATTTTTTCACAACATCGCCCTTGTGACACGCATGAGTCATCAAATATTCATGATTCTGAACAGCGACATTATTATGTTGTCAGCTACAAAGTAACCTGCATTATCATCATAGCGCAAGTTTGAGAAAAGACATTGGGCTTGCCATTGATTTGTTTTCGCTGACATTTTGCAACAACGCTTTCTTTTGTGTGCGTTTCATTCAGGAAAATACAAAAGTAAAGCGCAATAATATGCATCGTTGTTTTTCTCGCTTGTCTAGAGTTTTAGTTTTCACTACAGACGATGAAACCAGACTACATCTTTACATCAGCTCGTTTTGTCACTTGTGAATTGCGTATATACCCTTGTGTACGTGTGTATGTCTTCTCTTTCTTTTTTATAAAGAGGAAGCGAGAATATCAAGTGCTTTATTGAACGACGCGGCTCAGCAAATTACATGTTGTTGGGAAATTAGAGTGCGAACAAAGCCGCCGTAAGAGCAAGAGCTGATGGTAATTTTGTTCCAATAAAGACGTAGGTCACTGCATAAATCGATCTTCAAAGAAACTGCGAAGCTATCAGAGCATTGAAATACAAGTTGTACGGCTTCCGAACTGCCACATTGCGTGCTCTAGCACAAAGTAAATGAAGGAAAAGGTCGGCTGGAAAACGCGCAAAAACAAATTGTTTTCACCGCTGAAGACTGTTGTTTCGCGAAACCAAGGAGGAAAAAAAATTGCTCTATAATCTACATCACCTTCTTGGCCGTTTCTCATTTGTGCTGTTTCGAAGGATAAAACTAATAAAGCTCTTGAAATGCGCGTAAATACAGTCATTCGTCGGCGATATAGACGTTTTATACCCGCAGGAAATATAATAATCACTGGCATCGTTGGTCAAGACGTCGTTGAAAGCACAAACCCAAAGGAGTCTTATTCTTCTGACGGAAATATAAACCTGACCCGTCGGGGCGTCGTAAATCACAGGAGCCGCCGTTGTTGCTCCTTCGTCAGTGCTAAGCGGGAAAGCTCGATGCCACTGGACGACAAGGCGGACCGGGCCGTGATCAATGCGTGCGGCCTTCGATTTTAGCTTGCTGCGAGCAGCAAGACGGAGCGCGCACATTTCCGAAGCGTTAGGGCGTTAGGGTATACAACCTCTTTCTTTTGCAATCCCACACCCTTTGCGATAGTGACTTGTTTAGTTTATTCGCCATGTGACGGCGTGACTGCAAATTACGTGAGAGCGAACCACGTTGTGGTTTGCACTTCGGGTTGTTCGCAGTGCGGCTGCTGGAGAGACTCTGTATAATTTTTCAATGGCACATTTCTATCTCGATATGTGCAGCTCACGCTAGCAAGCCCAGTTACCCTGCACGCAGAGCTCAGCCTTCGGCAAGAAATCATTAGAATCATTGCGGATTTTTTTTCTTTTATTTACTTGATAGGAGGAGATATCGGTTCACAAATGCCGTGCCGGCTTCACCTTCTCTCATCAACACGTCGTTCCAGAATCTACTTCTCGTGAATCCGGCGTCATTTTCACCGAAGCTAGGCGCAGCTATTGTTGCGAATTGTGTTTTTGAAGCTGAGTCAGCCTATAGAAACAATTGAGAGCAGAATTAGCACGACACAAACTCATTCCAAGATGCAAGGTACGCTGCTTTGTCAATTCGGTTTATATTACCTCTCTTTCTCTTCCCTTATCTCATACCATATACTCTCTTCCTCCCATCGCACACAGCGTCCTCTTTTTGTTTTGCGTCGCCCATCAAGGAAAGAAATCTCAACGCAGTGATTACATTGTCATAAGCACATTGCTTAATAACTAAAAAATTATTTACAGAAACGGCTGCGATTTCTCAGCAGCTCACTGCTGATAGCTGCTTGTTTTGAACGATAGGGTTTTGAAGGCGCGGGATTATGTTTTCTGCATAGTGTTGTTTTCGGAAACACGAGAGCAGCCTAGAGTGATGGTTATCTGTTGTTTGTCAACATTTGAGTGCCCTATCTGATATTCAGGTACTCAAGGCATCGGCCCACAAATACTCAAGACATCGGTGACGACACGCCCTAGTTGTTTGAGGAGAACGTGAGAAAGTTTAATAATTGCGTCAGAACCCATCTCACGATAACTGTCCAGTCAATATAGCGACACAACGTATTGCGACCATGGAAACGAGGTATGTATGAGGCGTGTGATGCAGCTCGACTCCTCTTTCGCGCTTCCCTAAGAACACTCGGCGCCCTCTAGCGCCGCCACAGCGAAGCCTGAGTGTGGCCTCCGAAAGGCATTGAGCCAAAGAAACGCGTCATGCCACAACCGGGCTCCTCTCTCGCGCGTCCTTCTAGACACGCTGCGTCATCTAGTGACACTGCCGCGAAGTCCGCGCATGGCCTCGGAGACCAGAAGCGCGGCGCGCCGGTGCCAGCGAACGCCAAGAATTGTTCCCTCGCTTGCCGCACACTCAGTGGCACATACTCAGTGAACCAAGTCGGCGAGAGGTTCACGGAAGAGCGGCACATGCATACCCAGTGCATTTGCGCCCCAGCCTGCTAATGCGTCGGCTTGCTGTAATTAAGGAACTCTTGTCGCGTTGGTTCAATTCTGCTCGGCATCGGATAAATTTAACGGATCTTATCCGTCCTTGTAGAGCAGCATATTCCCACAAGTTGGCATCAAAGAGGTTCGTTGAAGAGCGGCACGTGTGTGCACATTGCCACATACTCAGTGACCCAAGTGGTTCCGATGATTGGTTTCAAATCCTGTTGCCACAGCACAGCTGCCCCATCTGCTACTCATTCAACCATTGACTACCCAGTGAGCAAGGTAGGCGGGAAAAAGGTTAGATACAAACATGCATAAATATAGTTTATAGAGTTACCGATTCCTGTTTTTGCAGCGAAGCTGTTAAGGGCTAGGTTCCCCAGGATCGTGTCCGCGTGTAGAAAAAAAACTATCGTCATCAGCATTAGCTTTGGTTCCATGTGCGTGGTGATTTCCCACGAGTTGTACCTCAGCACAGGGGTCAAAACAGATGATGGATGGCCCATTGTTATACCCCTGGCCACTGCCATTGCCTCTTTCACAAGTGTCGCGATACTCGGCGACGGCACGTTCCACCAATCCTTGTGCCCTCTTGTCTCGTGATGTAGAGATCGCTCTAGCGCTGTTATCAGCAAAAGAACGGATTGGGCGAGTTGGTACGGTAAAAGCGCGAAGAATCCACGGACGGTGGCACAAGACAGGACGAGCGCTCGTCCTGTCTGCTTCTGCACCAACCGTGTCTTCTTCGCGCTTATACCTGTTATCAGCAGTTGCCCTTTGGACTTGATATAGGACGGACGCTCGTTTAACCACATCTTCCAGGATCCTGACGTCAGGATCTTGACGCCGCGCAGTGTGCCGCGGCTATCAATGCTGTGGCTCATTCGCTAGTCTATGACGATGGAAGCAGACTTGGCGCAGCAAACGCACCAATTGGCCATCGCGCCGGGCGAAAATAAGACGCCGGTGTCCTTGCTCTTTGACGAACATGCCGAAGATGCTCAATATAGTCAGCAATGATAGGATATAAATTCACTATAGCAGACTGACCATAGTCACAGTTGCGCTGGCTTCCATGTTCGCAGTACCTGCAGGACTTTGATTTTGCTCTCTCTCTTTCTTTCTCTCTTTGCCCTCTTTGCAACCCCTAAATCCCCCCCCCCCCCCCCGTGTAGGATAGCAAACCGAAAACTCGCCTCTGGTTAACCTCCCTGCCTTGGCCATGGTCCCTGCCCAAGTAACATGGCCTCTGCATTCTTGCATGCGAAAGGCCACAAAAGCCCTTCTGCACTTCTTGAAGGCGGCTGGACAGTATGAGCGCTTGTAACAGTGGACCTTCCTCTGCGACTGACTCTGTGAATGACTCTTTATTATTTTATTGCAATAGCAATAATATTGACACTCCAAGCGAATTTTTGGCGTCGCCGTCGTCGTGGTCATCGCCGTGAGGTTCCGTATAAAGTCAAGCGGCGATAAAACCGTCGCCTCGCGCCGTACACTGTTTGTGCGAGTGAAAGCTTGCGAGGGTGAGCCGGCAACCGCAACTAAATCTCGCGCAAGCGAGAAGAAGGCGGCCGGAAGCGCGCGGTCTTCGTTCGCGCGCGAGGCAAGGGGAAGAGACGACGGAGACGGTGGGGGAAGGGGGTTGCGTTCCGCTCTTGCAGCTGCTGCTCACGGAGCTGCCGTGCTGGCGCCGCTTCTTGTAAGCGATCTGCGATGTGGCCGAAGTGTGCGCCCGCAGAGGCTTCATCTTCAAAGGGATCTGCGATGGGTACAAAGTGCATGCGCCGAGCGCCGATAGCTTCGTATGCGCTGTGCTTTCGACGTTTAGTTCGCGTTGAAGCGAGAGCCAGCGCGAGGGTCAATTTACTCGCTGCCGCTGGCGCGCTTTCTAACTCCAGCGTTTTGACGAGTTTCGGCGGTCATCAAGCGAGATGTGTTCATGTTTACCTGCGTGCTGTATATATGGTTAGTAAGCGAATATTTACAACTTCATACGGCCGATAAAACTACTATCCTTACTTCGTACAGCTGTCTACTAATTTGCTATCGCAATCGATGCTTCGCCATTCGGGCGAAACTGCTACTTTTTTCTTCTCGCTCCTTCTTATATATTCTTCCCCTTTCCCTCTCCTCAAGCGTAGGGTAGCCAACCGGGCACAGTCCTCAGTTAATCTCCCTACCTTTCCCTTGTCGTTTCTCTCTCTCTCTCTAGATATATAGATACATAGATAGATATGTACATTTATCATCCCTACCGAGCATGTCACTATACCGTATAAGTAAGTAGTTTCAGCAATGTAGAAATATCAGTTTTGTTGCGATAGCAATTATATGGATACTCCAAGCGGATTCCTGTCGTCGGCGTCGTCGTCGACGCCACCGTCGCCGTGAGGTTCCGTATAGAGTCCAACGACGATGAAATCGTCGCCGAGCGCCGTATGCTGTATGTATGCGAGGGACGCGCGCTTTCACGGAGAGCCAACGCACGGCGGAGAGCAAACGCGACTTCTTCCGTGGCGCGAAATGCCGTGGGGGGACGGGAGGCAGGGAGGGGAGGCGACGTTTAGCTTCGGCACCAAATGCGCATTTATATAAAACATTGTGAGGCGAGAAGGTAGTAAAGACTTCCGACGCTGCTCGACGAGTGTCCCGTTCTGATCTCATCGAAAACCTCCAAGCCGACCCAAGCGGCACCGGCAACATTCACCAACGCCGAGCTCGTTCGAGGCGAAACGCGGGCAAAACGCCGACGGCGTCGACATTTCTGCGCGTTGCTGGTGCTGCTGCATGTCTCAAGTTTATAAAGCTGATAAAACTACTATCCTTACTCCGTATAGCTCTCTACTAATTTGCTATCGCAATTGGTGCTTCGCCTTTCGGGTGAAACTGCGACATTTTTCCATATTTGAAGGCTTCATACGCGCAAACGTTGGTGTTCCATGCTTACCGAAATTCACGGAATGTACTGGTAATTTCTTACAGCTGCCGTATCTAATTTATTTATTCAGTGCCCCATCAATTTTTTATTGTCAGAGCAGCTGCCGTGGTTCAGCAAACATATCGTCACGCTGCTGAGCACGATGATAGCCTATTCAATCTCCGGCCCTTTCCCGAAGCCGGTGGTATTGAAAAACGTCCCTTAGCTTTGATTTCGACAATCTTAAGTTTGTCACGGATCGCATAAATTAATGAGAAAATCTCCGCCAGGGCTTCTCACAATGAACGGCGGTACTTTTTAGGACATATGAGTCAATAAATCAGCATAACTTCGCAATGTCTGTTGTCTTACACTGCGTATGGATCCCGGAGTTGCACGGATGAACAGAATGGGCCGCGAACTGAGGTTATAGGAACGGGGGGAAACGAGACGATGCCGCGAACCGGTTGGGCTCAAGCGGCAGCGGCGCTTTTCCTGTGTCGGACGCGCGGCTGCCCGGTTTAGTCAGCAGGGGCGCAATTCAATTAGCGAGTGCCGGGTGTCGGTCGGGTCGATACGCCGGCGGCAATCAGCCCCTATGGGGGAAGCGTCGCCGATGCGGAGAGATATCATCCTCGTCATCGCTGCTGTTGGCTGGAACGAAAACGCGTTTGTGACGCGAAGCACCGGGGGATTCGGTGGGTCGGAGGAGGACATCGTTTCCTTCAATCGCGCTGCCCGGAGGACTCCGAACGCCAGTTCGCCAGCATTGATGTTCGCGATCGTGTGTCCTGTGACGACGTGCCGTTCCTGTAATGCCCTGGTTAGCAACCTCGATTTTCTTTCTCTCCTTTTTAATACTTTCTACACGGAAGGAATCAGTTATTCCCTCCAACGCGTTTCCGCTCTTGTAATGCCGATTGCGAGCCCAGCTGGACATATTGAAGGATATTCTTCGGTATCGTACACGAAACAAAAACAAGAAGGAAACATCAAATAAAGGTTTCTCTAGCGTATGGTCCAAGAGGTCCTTAGATACTTAGTTGCTAGCCAATGACCAACAATGCATACAGTGCGTTACACTAGCAGTTGGGCCCATATTGACAAAACGTTCTTACGTTGTAATTCTGCGTAAGAGAAAATTCCAGCTAATATCGCTGGAGATATCGTTAGAGCTGGAGATATCGTTAACAAAGGCGACTGGCCAATGGCAAAGGACACTTACGAACGAATAGCTTTGTGAATATGGGCATAGGTTCAGTGTGTGTTGCCTTTGTCGCATCATGATAAATGTTCAGCACACATGGACGAAAGACCAAGCCGAGAAGACAACATACATGGGTGCCCGTGTGTGTCACTCTTTGGTCTTGTCCTTTGGCCGTTAGAGCGGCCGAATGTTCACCACACAGCCACAGCCCCTATATCCACAGCCAACTACATCCCTCCAATGTTCTCGACCTTTGTTTCCAGTTGTGGGAACAATTTCGATGCCGTGGCTTCGGCTTCATTCTCGACACTGCCAAGGTCTTCGATATCAAAAAATATAATTATAACCTGACTTCGTCTCACGTCACTAAATGCTTATATCACAGTTTACCATAATTGAGGACTGAATACCACTGCACGCTCAATGACTCCTATATATTTAGAAACACGTCAGAATGTGGTGGCGACATGGTGTTCGCTTTTCGCACTAAGTAAAAAACACTGAAACGGTAAATTTTCTTGCCCCGACGGTTGTGTCTTCTTAGATGGGTAACGCTAACAACGGCACGAATAAAACAAATACTTCATTCAGCCCAAATAACTTGATTCTGCGAATAAAAGAAGAAAAGAAGAAAATCGAAGAAAGCTCAAGAGAGCATACATGTATAAGTCACTGCAAGCACAACCTAACAGTTGTAGAATACACATTAGGGGAGAGGTAGAGCTGAAATGTAAAACGCGCTATCTAAAAACTTCAACTGCTGTACAACAAAGTTGGGACTTTTATGCAAGAGACAGTTTCAGCTGTGACAACAGTTGATATGCCGTTTAATGGTATGTGTGGTAGCAGTATCACGGTGTATCATGACAGTGTTTATAAAAGAGCTTCAAACAGTCGCTATGGTCACAGTATTTTGTGTAGCCAGCTGAAAGTATGTACATGTGTACAATGTAAATTGTCTCCACCCTGTCAATTTTGTTTATTAATTAGCTGTGGTTTATGCAACGGTTAATCGACTACGGCGTTTAAGTGCCCATATGCCACAGCGCAGAAACCTGTGACGTGCGGGTGATCACGCATTATTTCTCAGCTGTGCGACGCATTATTTATTATTCTCAATTTTCTACACTGCCACATATTTCGAGTGCGCCAGATATCGCAATACATGGGCCACCTTTACATAATGTCCGTGCATGTGCATGAGCACACATGTAAGCATTTTTGCTGTGTTGATGCCTATAGGCCCTAATGTGTGTTTGTAAGAAGGAGAAGCACCATTTTTATTTTCCAACCCCTTTTTGTTCTACCAGTTGTTGCTGGTCACACGTCATGTGGCGTTTTGGAGTCGGGAAATTCCCTGGATGTGCTAAACGACTAAACCAATGCATTGAAGATACAGTAGCGAAATGAAACAACGACAATGAAGGAAACAAGACACCACGGGCGCTACTATATGGTGCATATCAACCAACTCGGCCAAGAAGAAAATTTACGGCGACTAAATCAATAACTGGGACAAAAAATTACGATACTCTCTAATGCAAAATTTGAGCGCAGCTCAATACATGTTTTCATTTCCCGATATATTGACAGGCGCCGACAATCTGTCTCGTGCGGCACGTTGCAAATGGAGCGGAGTGTGGCGCGACTGCCTCGCTAGTTAGGAGATCGCGAGAACCAGGGCGTGGGTGACGGGCGGGAGCGATTCACAGCAGCCGCTGCAGACAGACCTCCAAGGCGACGCGCGCTACTTTGGCGCCACCTCGTAGCCATCGTCGCCGCACTATGCTTTTCTTCTCACGCCTTCGCCATATCCCTCCTTCGCTTTCCGCCTCATGGTTCCGCTGCACCCTCTTCTCCACTTTTCTCTTCACGTCTTTTCATCCCGCACAGCGGTTCGCGTTCACTTTCATCTTTCGCTGTGCTCGTTCGCTTGGTTACGCCACCGACGCCGACGCTCGCCGCATTAACGGGAGCCTAAGAGCTGCGCTCTAAAAAGAAAAGTGCAAAAATCCATGGGATGCACTCGTGCAACGCATCCAATAAATGGCCTGTAAATTTTAAAATATTCCTTTGGTTCAATAGAATGTCGCAACCATCAAGAAAAGCACACTAGAAATAAATAGTGAGTAAGCCTGGTAGGATGCGATTAGTCTTACGTACTTATGTACGCCTTTCTTTGGTGGCAAAAAATGTAGCAAGAAAATATGAACACCAAATTTCTCTTCCTGAGTTTCGGACCAAGCAGTGGGTGCTAAGCGCATTAGTGATGCGAACGATTTCGTGGTATTTTCGCGCATTTTGGCTAATTTTTTGTTGCAGAAGAGCTTCTAGAAAGTTAGCAGGTTGAATTTGGGGTTTGTTTTCGATGCCGTTCGATCGTTTCTTATTCAGATGTAATTTGCTAACTTCCACCAGAAGATACAAAAGTGCGCGATGTCACAAGAAACTATACAGCGCGATTTTCAATGTGTCATTACCACGTGTGTCTTGTTTGTAGGCCTTTTTCAATTATGTGTCTAGTAAAATGGGGCAGTATTATTAGATCCACATAATTAAAATGACGTCTAATAACAATGAGGCCTTAAGAGGGAAATTTAACTCGGAGGCTTCTATTTAGATACATGGGAACGAGAAATCGCTTTTCGCGGCAAACACTGCACAAAATGTGATGAAGTTTGGTGCATTTAAAAGATAAAGTTAAAATCTAGTGACCCTTTGCAGCTAGATTTTTATTCATACCCTGATTTTTTTTATTCGTTATAAATAGGAAATTTTCAGAAAACGACACTTTTAAGCGTACAACTGTGTAGCTGAGCAATGAAAAGTGTTATCCCCATTCTGTAAGCTTCATCTCATAGTATATCCAAAGCAGACAATATTCAGCAGGCAAACCTTAAGTACACCACTAATATGAGAGCAGGACCTTTGCGAACCCCTGGTAAACAATGTAACAAATTGATGTAATATATAAATTCTTATAATACATTTGTCCGCTTTGGGTGTCCTAAAGGATGAAGTTTACTAAACTGCGATATCTGGTCTTGGTGTAGAGTTAAGGATCTTTAACCTTCGTGCTTCTATCTTTTTTTTCTCAGACTTACAAAATTTCGGCAATATTCGAAAACAAATTCAGGCTTAAATCAAAATTCCGCTTCCAAAAGTCACTACAATATAACTTTCTCTCTCAAATACAACAAATGTAATTAAAATCGACAGAGAGAGAGAGAGAGAAACATTTATTTACAGAAAGGCATATTTACCGGAGCTGTAACTTAATTGCTCTGGACTGCTACTCTACAGTAGGGAAAAGGGTCGGGGAGGAAAAGAGCTAATGAATGATGATGATGATCATGATGATATGAGGAGGAGGTGTGTATATACAAGTTTACAACGTTGTGGCATCTCTAAAGCCGTGCGTCCAGCCCAGGGGCTTGCAGAAAGGCTATAACGGCACTGGTTATCATGGCTGCGCTGTTTGCATTGGGCCAAGGACCTAAAAGAAACTAGTCTGATGGGGGCCTCTTATCGACTTTTGCAATGGAAGAGACCAGTTTCTGTCGTTCTTGCGCGTACGCGGGACAAACTCAAAATATATGATCAAGTGTTTCTGGTACCTGGCAGTATTCACAATTGGGGCTAGTGTCACTGCAACCAATAATATGTCTATAACTATTCGTGAATGCGACACCAAGGCGAATCCGGTGCACCATGCTTGTTTGGCTTTTCAGCTTGTGAGGAATGCAGTTTTTTCATTTCTGGGCCCCATTTATGCACTCGCTTGTATTGACGATCTGGTTGGGTCCAGTGCTCCATCGTGCGATTGCGTATTACGCAACGAAGTAGGGCATTTGTGTCTGTTCGTGAGAATGGAATGCGTACTTCAGTCGCATTATTTAAAGCAGCTTTCGCTTCAGCGTCCGCCTGTTCCTTCCCTATCACACCACAGTGTGAAGGTATCCACTGAAATGTGATAATAAGGCCATTTTTATTTGTATGGTTGAGAAGCTCTGCGATTTCTATAGCTATTGAATAATACAGGCCCCATCTGAGGACACAGTCAATTGTTTGAAGAGCTGGCTTGGAATCGCAGAATATCGTCCATGCGCGACGAGGCTCCTTGGGGAGAAGTCTAAGTGCCTCCTGGATAGGAGCAAGTTCTGCGGCCGTTGATGTTGACCTATGGTCTAGTTTAAACTGCCATGGGACGACCATATGTGGGATGACGAAGGCTGCAGTGGAGGCATATGGTGTGACAGAGCCATCCGTATACACGTGTACAGTATATCCGTACTCTGCATAAATGTGACACAGAATAAGCTGCTTGAGGCCAATGGATGCAATGGATGTCTTTTTTGCAATTCCGGAAATCTGCTGAGCAACAAACGGTTTACGCAGAACCCACGGGGGTACTATCGGAATACAGTCGGGAGAAAATCTTGACGGTAGAATATTCTGATGACGCGATGGAGTCCTTGAAAAGCTGCAACCTGGCTGTGTGGCAGGGAGCGAAGACAAAGGATGTTTGTGTCAGGTCAACGCGTGGAGGTACAGTCGAAGAGGCTCGCAGAGCAAGTATACAGCAATCGGACAAGCGCGAGCTTCCGCTATCGTTCCATTGGTTGACGTGCATCGTGGGAGTCCCAAACATGCGCGCAATGCTTGAGCTTGAATGTTCTCCAGCGTGCGCACACAACTAAGTCCCATGTTTGAGAGCGCCGGCATGCTGTACCGTATAAATCCTATGAATAGCGCTTGGTACAGTTGGAGTAATGATGACTCCGAAGGGCCTCATCTTGTTCCTGCAACGACGCAAAGGACGTGAACAAAACTCCTCAGCTTTGACTTCATTGCAGCGACGTGTCTTGATCAAGATAATCCCCGGTCTATGATTACGCCAAGGAATCTGTGGTGTGTTACTGCAGGTATTGCTGTTCCATTAACAATTATGGCATACCTGGTTGTTCGTTTTCGCGTGAATGCGATCACGGAACGTTTTGCTGTTGAGAGCTGAAGGCCTTGACACCGCAAATATTTAGCTGTGATTGTCACTGCACGTTGAAGTCTAGCACGCATTTGGGGACGGGTGACTCCAGATGTGCATGGGCATATGTCGTCCACATATGCGCTAATCTTTACCATGTTAGGAAGTTCAGGTGCAAGGCCAATCAATGCCACATCGATGAGAGTTGAGATGTAACATGAGAGATGAGATGTAACATGAAGAGAGTTGGACTGAGAACTCCCCCTTGTGCAACACCTCGGTGGATATTGTACTGGCCGGTGTCGCCATCACTTGTCGACATATACACGGTGCGGCCACTGAGATAGCTAACTACCCATGCATACAACTGGCCACCGACGCCTAAATCTTCCAGCGCATCAAGGATTGCATAATGGAGAACATTGTCGCATGCATCCTTAATATCCAGGAAAACAGCTCCAACTAACCGGCGGCGACTTCTTTCCTGTTCAACAGTGGATGCCAAGTCGACAACACCATCGATCGAAGAACGGCCTCTTCTGAATCCATTCATAAAATCAGCAAAGCAATTATTGCTCGCTAGGAACCACTCCTATCCTTGACAAAACCATTCTTTCCATTACTTTGCCGACGCAACTGGCTAAGGCGATCGGTCTATAAGAGGAAAGCTCGTTAGGGCACTTCCCCGGTTTAACTAATGCTACAATGCGACTGCATTTCCAACTATCTGGAACATTTCCTGACTCCCACGTGGTATTATAAAAAGATAAAAGGATACGTCGTGCTGCTGTGCCAAGATGGCAGAGTGCAGCGTACGTGATCCCGTTAGGTCCTGGTGCCGATGAGCGTCGGGAAACAGAAATTGCACCGTCAAGCTCTTGCATCGTAATAGGTAGTTCGAGTCGCTCATCAGGTAATGGGGGCGTGATGGTGACAAGCGATGAACTCACTGCATTAGACGTGTCCACAAAGAGAAATTTACAGAAGTCCTCTGCTACCTCCAATTCGGTCCGGCGTTGATGTAGAGCCACGGCACGGAATGGGTGTTTTTGTTGTGGAGCTGCCTGCAGACTTCGTATGGCCCGCCAGATCTTGGATAGATCGAGGTTGTCTTGGGTCTAGGGATCCACAGAATGCCCTCCAACGCTGTCTGTCAAGCTTGTCGAGATGCCGAAGAACATGTCTTTGAGTTCGGCGACAGTTCGAAAGATCTAACGGTGACTTTGTTCTTCTGTATCGCCGTTCCGCGCGGCGACGGATTGCACGAAGGGCCTCATATTGCGTGTCGACCGATGATCTCTGCCAGCGGTACGCTAACTTCTCTGGTTTTGTCCCGCAGAGTAGACGCAATGATGTCCTCCATTGTGGATGGAGATGTCAAACTCTGACAGCCGGCATCGACAGACGTCTTAAATAAAGTCCAGTCTGTTTGACGGATGCAACGTGAGGCTGAGTGGCGAAACCAGCTAAATTGAACGCAAGTTTGGAGGTGGTCCCTACCGTGAGCCTCTACATCCGTCGACCAGCTTGCTGAGGACAGAAGGCTCCTTGACACGAACGTAAGGTCGAGACAACTGCTGTAGGATGTGCCACGAATAAATGTAGAAGATACGTCATTGAGCACATTTAGTCCCTGACTACACATAAGGTAGGCCAAATTTTTGCCACGAGTATTCATCATAGTGCTACCCCACAGCGGATGGTGTGCGTTAAAGTCACCATTCACAATATGCAGACCTTGCGATGCTTGCAGCACAAACATCAGGTGCGAGCAATCAATCCTCGCTATTGGGTGGATGTATTCGCCAATCACTGAGAAAGTGCGCCAGTCTGTGCTTTGTGGTAAGGCATACGTAATCGTTAGTAGTATGCGATGGGACGTCATGTCTGAAGTACACCTGATCGTGACGTACACAAACTAATACTTTGCTTGAGGTTTGATCGTTACGAGACCATATCTAGACATATCCAGAAATACGGAAAGAAGAATCTATATTAGGTTCACAGATAACAATAACTGAAAATTGGTACTTAAATACCCGCTGTCGGAAATCCCACAAACGACCTACGTAAACCTCGAGCATTCCATTGCATAACAAGCGATTGTCGCATCCGTTCTTCAAACATCATCGCCATACTTGCTTAGTGAAGAACCACTAGAAGTGGTTCTAACTAGTCCAGTTAGAGGCCCTAAGGCAGTAGCGGTTCTTACAAGCATGTCATTCTAGGTTCCAGTTAACCTTTGCGTAACAGTAATTGTGCTTATATCCGAAACTTGGACATAGAGTGAAGAGACTGTGACCATACTTCCTAGCACTGGCACTTCAAGCAGGTTATCTCATAAAAGGAGTTCTGCGTTTTGCATGTATCTGAATTGGCGGCATTGGAGTTGGGCCCGAGCAAAAGATTTCTCTTAAGATGGTAATCCAAAGGAATTACACACCGCTGGTTCGCGAGCGCAGTTGGGATTACCTACTGAACGTTCATATAATTTATAGGGTCTCACGCGCTGCATAATGCTTAAATTCGGTTTATGGCCAATGTATAAAGAGTCAACCAATAAAGCACTGTCTTTTTATTGACTTTTTCTGTGAGTGAAGGACTCGTGAAAGCGTAAGTCCCGCCATTAAACGGTGTTTCTGGATTCTATGGCAAATGGTGTTCTTCTGGCTTGGTGTTCCTTGTCAACTCATGCGTTTGTACTGCTGAATTCAATTCCCGCTTTTTTGTTTGTTTTCACGTGAAATAAATAAATAAATAAATAAATAAATAAATAAATAAATAAATAAATAAATAAATACATAAATAAATAAATAAATAAATAAAGTTCTTCCTTATATTTTCAAATAGCGAGTCGAAAAGTGCACCTTTGCACAAAGGCAATGCGTACTATTATCATTCTTAGCAACAACTAAGTAAACAAGACATTATGCGGCGTGTCACCGTAGAAACGAGGAAACAAGCACGTGTCGGGAACACGAAGAGAACTCTTCAGAGCGCGAGTAATTCGCTCTGATGGCCATCCGATGTCTAAGCCGAGACTTGGACCACGATATTTGCTCTCGTCCACCGCTCGACGTTCCCAGTGCGTGTTTTGACCGCAAGTAATTTCGCCCACGTGGCTCACTCAGCGAATACGGGGCGACACTAGCTCACAACCCACGCATACGCGGCGTCCCGCATCGCTTACTCGCTTGCGCCGGGCCATTAGCATAAATCCATTTGGCTAGTAATATTATTGCCAAACATGTATTTCAGAGTCAACACGAGCGACGCAAACTTAACGAAGGCAACAAATCCGGCTGATGCTATCAAACATTCGTGCTTGCCTTCGTATATTTCCTTTCTGGAAAAGAACCGTTCCATGCCTGTTGAAATGACCTGCTCATGGTAGGTACCACTCTTGAATATTTGGGACGCTCTCTTTCAGCGTGTGCAAGCAGGAGCCAACATAAGGTCGGAAATGTATTAACAATGTGAACATGCACCACAGTAGAAATCGAAATGCGCTAAGGGTATTCTTCTTGAATTTGTGACGCTAAACGAGTTTCAACAGCCAGATTAACTTGTGTTATGTTTCAGAACAAATAATACGGAGGTGTCAGACTTTGTAATGCTGACCATTGTTACTCGGTGCATAGGTATAATGGTTGTAAAAGGAATGGCAACCACAAGAAAGAAGAATAAAAAGAACACGTAGCCATCGATTGAGTGAAATCGGTATAAGAAAGCGCCATGGATGCTTCAGCAAAGATATTGCAGACTTGCAGCTTTCGCCGTTACCGAACCTTTGACGTCTCGATTTCGTGGAGCACGCTAGCAGCTTTCGCCGTTACCGAACCTTTGACGTCTCGATTTCGTGGAGCACGCTAATGCGACATGACCTTGTGCTTCAAAAAATGTTGCCCTGGTTCTTTGGAAATATATGTAGATAGAACCGGTGGACCATTAGAGTTACAGAATGGATACCAAGAGAAGGGAAGCGCAGTCTAGGGCAGCAGAAAACTAGGGGGGGTGATGAAGTTAGGAAATTTGCAGGCGCAAGTTGGAATCAACTAGCGCAAGACAGGGGTAATTGGAGATCACAGGGAGAGGCCTTCGTCCTGCAGTGGACATAAATATACTGATGATAATGATGATGAAGATGATAGATAGATACATATATAATCATGACCACATAAATATTAACAAATATTGAGCCCCCGTTCGCATATATATATATATACCCCTGAAAGTGGATGGGAAAACGGCGCCGCGGTAGCTCAATGTTAAGAGCATCGCACGCGTAATGCGAAGACGTGGGATCGTTCCCCAGCTACGGCAAGTTGTTTTTTCAGCCACCTTCATTTACATTAATTTATCGTTACTTTAATTCAATTAGTAAGCGCAAGTAATTTCCCCCATGTTGTCCTGGGTGTCTATCTTTGTTGGCTTCCTATGTGATGATATATATATATATATATATATATATATAGTCCCGTTAGAGGCCCTAAGGCAGTAGCGGTTCTTACAAGCATGTCATTCTAGGTTCCAGTTAACCTTTGCGTAACAGTAATTGTGCTTATATCCGAAACTTGGACATAGAGTGAAGAGACTGTGACCATACTTCCTAGCACTGGCACTATTACACTAAAGGGTAAAGGTTCTCGCCGACAATGCGAATAAATATTTCCAAATTGCCACAGACCAGGACAGCTTTGGCATGTTCTTGTTTTGATTTTCTTAACGTACATTAATTATGCGTGACCGCATACGAGAGGCGGTACCACGCCAGCAAAATCCTTTTTCGCACAACCAACAGCTTTCCAAGATCATTAATCGGATCCGCCTAGCTTCTAATCCTTCATTTCTCAGTACCGGAAGCTGAAAACACCAAGCAACGTAAGAAGAAAACGAAGAGAGTTGTGGCTGAACCCAATCACACGGTCCGGCTGGCGACACGAATCTTCGATGCACGATGCGTTGCCTCCACCTCACTGCCGCAAGTCAACTGTATACAGACGCCAACCGCACGTAGTGCAAGCATCACTCATGGCCGGGGCAACGAAGTGAAGCTTCAAAGTTTAAGGGCCATGTGGGTGGGTCTCGCGTGCGGCGCATCGCTTCACTGCACGGCAGCTCGCCGCACCGCCAAACCTGCGGTAGCGAGGAAGAAGCGACCGGAGAAGCACGCTGCTTGGAATGCGAGCAGCAAAAATGAAAAACCACCAGCACGATCGCAAGCGCTCCTGCCACGGTTCTTACGCCCTTTCGAAAGGGGGCTTCTGAGCGCCAAAAGAGTCAAGCCTGCACAGCGAGAGCTGATGCAAACGGAAACCTTACGGACGTTCGAGAAAAGAAGCGAAGCCGAAATATTAACAAGCATACGCATGGAATGCGTGGGAGAGATCCTATTGTTTATAGCGTGAAGTGCGCGTGGATCTCGGGCACGCTTAGAGCTTCGCAATTTCTTCCTAAACGAAAACGTGCGCTCATGCGTGACGACGTCGATGAGCATAGAAAAGGAAAATAATTTGAAGGCCGTATTTTCCTGTTCGCGCCACGCATTCTAGAATCGAACTGTTGCTCCTGATAATCATGTTTGCTTTTTCCCGGCTGAACGCTGTTCCGGCGAACTATCATTGTTTCAAGCTTCAGATGTTAGACGCGTCTTGGTGTGCGAAGAGAACATTTGGGCACGAATCTTCAAGGGCTTCGCCAACGTTGAAGATACAGCCCTCGAAAAGAATAGAATGATCTCTTTCTTCTCACCGCAGTATAATCCCATTCAAACGTGCTTGTTCTCTACTTTCCATTTTCTCACTGGATAAAGTACGAAGTGGCCGTTAAAGTGTAATATGTGTGTGTGCACCGATGGCTGCGTACAAATAGCCTTGCTAAATAAAGCCTGCGCATTTCGAACCAGCACGCACTTGGTACAAGGTGTAATACCTCGACGAGGTATGTGGCATCCCTCAAAAGATGTGCGTCAGTGAAGTGTGGCTCAGAGCACAACGCAGGCGCCCGTGCTCTTGTACGCCCTTGCTATGTAATGATCACGCAAAATAATTTGATGCGAGCAAGGTAAATTCAATGCAAGAAATGCGAACGGGCTATAGTTGGCATGAGTCCGCAGCTGGGTCTGTGGCGCGAACAGGAATACAAAGACATGCGCAGATCGAACAAGCGCGGGTCGAACAAAAGTGGTTATTTTTGCTCCTTCCTTTTCTGGACCTTTCAGCCTTGTTCGGGCTACTCTGAGCTATACATTTAATGGAGGTGTACAAAGGTTTGTTGAACGGTCGCCTGCTCCTAAGATCATGTATAAGATTGCTTGTGTTTTTATAGATTTTTCACAACCACCAACACTGCCGCGAATGGCGCTGGCTAACACTCCCACGGGTAGGCTACACATAGATGCAGTACATACCTAAGAGAGTGTACGGTGAGATAGTATAGTGAACTAGAATATTTTCTAGTGGCGCGACCGCCTCCGCTGGAAAGGGCCTCGAGGGGAAGAAAGATGCGGCGGCGCTGTAGTCGGCCGCACTTGAAAGCGCGTCAGGTTTCGGGCTGTCGCGCTGTTAGGACAACCACTTCCTCCGGCGTTTTCGGCGGGTGAAGTTTACCGCCACGAAGTAATGCACGACTAGCAAGGGACAAATGTTTTTGCTTCTGGTTTTTATTCTTTGCAGCTTCGTTATGCATATGGAAAAATTCAAATACTGTCGCTTGCGCGTGTTGTAGTTGTGGAATTGTCTGGTATATAGAGACATAGCCTTAATACTTCACATTTCGCAGTGGTATTCGTTGCAGTTTGCCTGGTTTATTATCGACACTGTTTTTTATACGAACGTGACAAAGCGTAAAATTAGTATTTGCGAACGCTTACCGCGATTTTCGAGAGCGGCTGAGCTGGATAGCCGACTGCAATATGCAGGATGTCCGAACTGTCATGCACCAATATTTAAAAAATATGCAGATGCCACGTAGCGGGACAGAACCAATGTAATGTTGTTTGCCGTCGCCTGGAGATACCCAAATTATTTTTTTTGCATTCCGCCTAATTACATAATTAGTTTTAATTAATCAACTTCTCAAATATTACAATGAGATGAAGAGTGTCAATGAGAAAATTGAAGAGCAACATTAAAAACTCCAGAGACAGGTTTCTGTTGCTCAATACGTGCTACATAAAACTGTTTTTTCGAGCGTGATAAAAGCCCGCGAACACACGCAAAATTGCCGCGCGACTGGCCGCTCGAGGCACTTTGCGTGTATTTGCTGGTAGAGTTATGAACAATTAATAAACAACAAAGTTGTGATATAGCACACCAATGCACTTTTATTTACACAATATGCTTGCTTTTCAGTCGACCACTGTCCAACAGCTTGGTATAATTACCCTTATAAGCGACTAAGCTTTAAGTGTTGCTGCAACTTTCTCCACGTTGCATCACGAGACTTGTTTAATAATAATAGTATATGGGGCTATGCGTGCCAAAACGACCATCTGATTATGAGACACGCCGTAGTGGGGGACTCCGGATTAATTTGGACCAGCTGGGGTTCTTTAACCTGCACCTAAATCCAAGTACACGGGTGTTTTCTGCATTTCGCCCCCATCGAAATGCGGCCGCCGTGGCCGGGATTCGATCGATGCCGCGACCTCATGCTCAGCAGCCAAACAGCGTAACCACTCAGGAACCACGGTGGGTGAGACTTGTTTACCTTTTAATATAAAATGTTGGGCAAGCGTTAGGAGCAAGCGTAGGGGTCCCCCTCGGAATTGTAACTTCAGTTTCATTGATTATGTGGACATAATGCCTCAAGATAAAATGCGGCTCGAAGTGCAGTTCACAAACAGCTCAATCAGGGTCTAGCGACTTGTCAAGCCTGTGGAGATTTCGCTGCCAAACAAGCCTGTGTTGTTCATCTTTCGGAGCCTTAAAACGCAATAACTTGCGCTCCTGGGTTGCTCTTGCATAGCCAGTTGCGCAGCCTGCTGTGTAAGAGTGGTTTAACCGCCGCTTGGGCGGCATCATAAACACTGACGCAGAAAAAGGCGCGAAAGAAGCGACGTTCCGCGACGACGACATCGAAAAACAACGCGCAGACGCAGAAACGGCGCACACTCGCTTCAAGTGCGGGCGACGACAGCGCTGCCGCTACTTTCTTCCAAAGCGGGTACGCACCGCGCAATAGGATGCGCCTCCGCTGGACCCACTGTAAAACGTTCTAGTACACTGTAGAGATAGCCATCCCGCTAGCTCAATCGGCATACTACTGCAGGCGCCATGAAGGATCTGTAGATTCGGCTCCCACTGGCTTCCAACAAGTTTCCCCACCTCATACTTTCAATTTATTTTTCTTCATTAAAATATGAAGGTATGGGGAAAATTAAATCCTCGTCTATAATTAATTTGACAATGAAATACGCGCGTTTTTCTCGCATGCATGTGTGCGTATGTGTGTGCAGATACACACCGGTGGCCGAAAAACGCGCAATCCGCGCCCTATACCACGGCAGTCCCATTGCACAGTCAAGGTTTCCGTTCCCCTATAACCCAGCTCATGTTTCCCCGGCAGCCAGTGAAAGATCCATTCAGCAGATTCGTGCGCCGTGCGGGGCCGCAAAAAAACATCAGTGGCTTGACCAGATTCTCGCGCGCGCCCAGCGTGCCACTGCCGCAGAAACGCAACAAGCGTGGACACGCGCGGCGCGCTTTTGTTTCATGCGTGCATCGAGGGGGGTCCCACTCGGTCACGGCAGGGGAGCTTGTAAGCGTTTGCCCGTACACTCGGTTCAATCATCGGCCGGCACACGACACGCGATGACGGGCCGCGCGGTGTGCTGCTCGCTTCCCACGCCGAAGACACTTCCGTCTGCGCATTTTGGCCAAATGAATGGAGACGGACACGAATGAACCACTTGACAGCCCTATCGAAGAGCGCCATCATCGGCCCGTGACGTGCAACGTCCGCAGCTATGGCCGAGGAGACTGGAGCAAGACGAGAAGAGAAGCGTGCGGCCACCCGCGGTGGTGCTTGCGGCCACGGAGGTTGCGCGAAGTAGGGAAGGAGCGTCGTGACCCCGGCCATCTTCGAGGCCCGGTTGCTTCGGCGGGAAAGACACGCTCGCGATGCTGGGGAGATACGCGAGCCTGGAGCGTCGCAGAAAGTTACCGGAGGGTCATCACCGCCCTTGCGTTCTGTACACTTGACGTTTAGACTAGTCCCGGTGTTTCAGATTTGGCGCAGTGATGGAAGGTATATATATAGCGTATCACACGTAGCGGACGCTGGTGCAATCGGAACTGAGGTGTGCTGGGCGATAATCAATCAGTTCCGCGGAAGCCCGCAAGGTGAAGGAAAGCTAATCAAAGGGCAAATTGTCATCCAGCCGAGTGTAGCACGAAGCTACAAAGGAAACTCAGAGTCGGTCGGTGGAAATTTTCTCTTTTATGCTAGGCGATGTGAAGGCGACTTGGGCATTAAGCCGCCGGAACTGCCACGCGGAGCAATTTTGAAGCTAAGTTGCTTCGAAAACGATGCCTCGGAGTAATATTTTTTTTTCATTCATACCACCCGTAAAGACTATATGGTGGTACATAGGAGAGAGAAAGAGACATTTATTATGAGAGAAAAGCTGAGAGGTCGGCCTGAATCAATGTTCTTACCTGCCACTCGGCGTTGGGATAGGAGGCAATGACATAACACTAGCGGGGAACAATTTTGCTTTTATAGAAACAAGGTAAATAACGAGTGAAATTGTAACGCCAGGCTAACGAGAAAGGGAAGAAAAATAATTTATCAAGAATGTAACGTAGAACGAATACAAGAATAAAACAGCTCAAATACAAAAGAGGGTTCATGCAGAAACCATGCCAAAAAAAAAAAAAATCAGGTGATATATGAATGCGTATAAGTTCCTGAAGTTTAGCTATGTCTGTTTCCATGGCGATGTTTTATGGAAAAGCCATTCCAATCTTTCATTGTGTGTGGTACAAATTGTTTCGCGTAAAATGATGCGTAATATGTCGTATGCCTTATTTTGTTCAAAGTAGGCTGCCGGTTGAACAAAGAACTCGTCATAAAGAGACACGATATGTGATAAAGCTTGTAAAAAGGTTATAAGCGGGAAAGTTGTGCGCACTAATAAATCTTTAATGTCGGCACGGGTGCATTTCTTCTTGTTTTTGACGATTTAATGCTTCTATGATGCTACTAATCAGAAGAAAATAAAACGAACAGCATGGTTCTGCAAGGATTCCATATCATTAATAATGTATGTTTATTCTCAAGGTCCCAGAAAGCTGATGCGCACTCAATTTTTCTCATATCATAATCGATGAAGCATTCAATCAATGAATTTTTACTTGACGTTCCCAGAAACACCCGCGCGGTCTGCATACTTGCCCCACACGAATGAAAACAAAATATCAATTTTCACAACAATACCACGTTTAAAAATTTATAGTATAACAGAAAAAAAAACATACACGAAGCAAACAGTAATAGTAAACAGCAAATAATAATAATAATAATAATAATAATAATAATAATAATAATAATAATAATAATAATAATAATAATAATAATAATAATAATAATACTGTCAGTTCCAGGCCGATGGCAAGCAGCCTTTCTTAAATAATAAACGGAAGACTGCTGTACGATCATCAGTAAGACCAAAGGTGTGTCGGGCAAACGTTTTTACTGCGGACGCGTACGTTGCGGTTTTAGAGAATTGACCACCTGCCTGTGCACGTGCGACTCAGCTGCGTGTCCTTTTGCATTGCTGTGTGTGTCTAGTCGTGTCTTCTGTTGACCTTGTCCTTGTTCGCGCTGTACCTCAAAATCATTCGTAGGAACTACTACCAAAGAATTCACATTGTCGCACTAGCTATACCACGCTTCTGAAAGCGTAGAGTGCGATACATCCAAGAAAAACGGTGTTGGTTATTTGATCATGTAAATGCTGGCAATTTTCATCGCCGGCTTTTCCGCAACATGTCAAATGAATAAACAGAGTTGCTAGCGCTCAGATTTTCAAGATTATTCTCGGTTTCGGTTTTTCTCGATTCCGAATGTTTTTTTTTTGCAAAGCATGACTACTCACTTTTTTTTTTTCATTTTGATAAAGGCGCAATAAACGAAGACACTAAGCTAGGGACGACTGGGAGCACTGCTCTCCCACAACAATTACATACCTCCATAATTCCTGCAAGGATAACTGAACCACAAGATGTTAACTAGTCTTTTAATTTCAGTTTGCGACTCTCCAAGGCTCTTGGTCAGAAGTAGAAATGTGGCGAAAAAATTCACGGACAAGCATTTGGCCCCTCGGGTCTATGATCTTAATTAATCACTTTCTGATTTGTCCCTCTCAATGCACGTTGATTGTTTAAGGCAAGGATGCGATGAAAGCGGATCTGACGAAAGCGACGGGTGACCTTCCACCACCGTTATTTTCAGTCGTATAGCTCTGGAGAGTACTGACAAGATGCCGGTCGCACTGCACTGGTGGATATGTCACTCGAAGATGCAAGCACCCGCGAAATTGATCGAACAAGAATACCTGTCTTATTCTCAGTTATGTGTCTCGATAGGAATTCGCGACCTAATATCGAATATACTTAATGTTCTATACAAAGTAGCAAGTTAAGGTGTCCATTTAATGTTAGTCTCCTCGTGAACAATAGACATGTAATACACTGCTATAATCTCCCTTTTTTCAACATAAAAACAGCTACGCCACGGCCTGCCTAGCACCTATACAATAGAGGAAGCGATAACCTAGCTTTATTAGTAGAGCTCCGTGTTTTCGGTGTTTATTTTTCTTGAAAATCGGCGGGTGTTTATCGGGAGTTTATATTTGTGGCGGAAATTCGGCATTTATCGGAGTTTATTTCCCGTAAATCCCCAATTCTCCGAAATTCGGAGTTTTGCATTATTCTCAAAACCCGAAAATCTTGGATAAATTCATATCTGAATTCTAAAATATCAAAACACACGAAGCACATTTAATTTTTCATAGAACGTTTGAATGGACAAAAACGTATACGCACAAGCGAAATACTTGAACACAGAACACCTTTAATTTTGCGTATAACAACCTTAGCTTAAAGCTTATTCTAAAACACGCAAGCATACTTTGCGAGATTGCTGTCAGTGATCGAAGCACGCTCCTTCCTATTGACGACTCTCAGCTTTGAAAACGCCCTTTCAACGTTAGCGCTAGAAACAGGAAGCGCCAGAAGACGCAGCGTGCAGCGAGAAAGCACTGGTCACTCGACATTGCGAAGTCTCCAAAACGACAGGGGTTTAACAATGTTACGTATTTCATAGCACTGATAGTTCGCAAAATCCCTCAGGAGCTGGCTCAAGTCGTCAGTTTCAACAAGCACTAACTGAAAAATAGGCGCGTAGGTTTCGAACGCGCAGGGAAGCTCATGCTTCACATTTGGGTTCACAATTTGAACACAGTACCAAAACGATTCTTTGGTGTACTGGAGTTGATCGCACAGGTTCCTCTCAGATGTCTGTCTCCACTTTTCGGCGACAGCAGTGTAGTATCCGTTAAAGTCTGCGACAGTCGTTAAGCGTTCATTCTCGTCAAGGAGGTCCAACATACTTGTGACATCTGTGACATCTGATGCGAAGACCTCGGTTGGATCCTGCCATTGACTGATGAGTGCGTTCAAACGAACCTCCAGTATGGGATAAACTTGGTGTATCAGGCTACTCTCTGAATCAAGTCCCTTAATGATTGAGATCACGGCACACGCATTGGTCTTCAGAAACCTCATCTTAACGAGCAAGTCGTGCACAGCTTCAGGCGATGAAACAAGAGTCCTGAGCTTCTCACACTTCGTCCCCTTAGCTTCGTCGCTTCTCAAGAAAGACAAAATGGCGCGCCAGTAGTTCAAAATATCTTCTAGAGCTTCATAAAAAGAGAACCACCTTGACGTACATATGGTTTTCAGCGACTTGATGGTCATACCCATGGACAAGCAAATCGGAGTTTATCGGATAAATTCGAATTGTCAAAAATTTTACCGGCGAATGTTTATCAGAGTTTTTCGGATAAAACCGAAAACACGGAGCCCTACTTATAAGTGCGGGCTTTGGGAGCAAGATAAGCCAGCATGCCACAAAATATCCTGACAGAGGGTGCGATGGGGTCGCTATAAACCGGATTAGAGCTCAAAAATTAGTCTTTTCATTCCCCTCTAATTATGTCGATTTAAGCAGCCTCTTTTCAGCTTAAGAAGAATGCAGCAAGGAAAAGCATCGAACAACATAGTTTGCCTGCGAGCATGTCCGTCAATCATTATTTTTATTACAGATTCCTGCAGTTTTTGTTTTTTTCACGTGGTCTGGTGATGCCCGTTAGGTTGATGAACGCACGGTATTTGTCGTTCACCGAGTGCTTAAGAGCCCTTGTAGGACTTTCTCAAAACATGCATCATGACCACTGAATCGTATTCCACATGCAGCCTCCATCGACAAATGCCTGCAGCGCTTTAACATGCGTCATCCAGTCAGGGAGCAATTATTCAGAGGCTCGATCACGCTTGACAACGGTTGGCAACCAGCTGGCGCAAATGTTCTCGTTAGTCAGAATTATCAGCGATATCATACATAAAGCAACAAACGGCTTTCGCATGTGCGAATGCCGAAATTAATTTGATCTGCGACAACCCACGACCTGACTCAACCAGGGTAACATATTCTAGTTTGACGAACCACAAATGGCACTCCGCTTCTATGTCGTTGAGGACGAGAAGAAAGTCCCATTATCAAGCGCTGGTATTGGAACGCCTTGCATGCTTTAGTGTGTCGTTCGAAACTGATGGGATGGGGCAGCGAGAAGAGAGCGGCAAGCCTCACCCAATCATTTCCAGGAGACAAAAAAACAACAACAACAACACATAATGTCGAGAGAAATATATAGGAAGGACTCAAACAGCCTTTCCCGAGCAAGCGCGAGTGTCTAAAAACAGCCAAGGCCTTTTCCCACATTTGTTTCTGAGCAAGGTCAAACGTCGTGAACTCTTGACCACGGGTGAGCCGAAGAACGCAACGCCTGCCGACTTGTACCGGATGTAGCGACTCAAAGCAGCGAGCAGCCTTTCGTGTAAACTTAGCGTGCGCTACCTTACTGGGAAAGTATGTACAACCTGCACGAGGCGTCAGAAAAAAAAAATACCCGCCGTACTTTGTTACGCGTCCTGTCGCGCCAACACAGGTTTTTAGTGGGTCCTGCATTCGCGAATCTCCCCAGTGACGCTGACCTCTTGCCAGGATAGGCAAAAATCCGCAGCAGAATGTCTCGAGCGCGTACGAGAATGGCAAAAAGGCGAATACGACGTGTTCCCTTTTCTCGCTTTAATCCATTAGGGGAGTGCTCTCTAATATGCTTCAATAATAACTTCTGGCAAATAGCGCATTTACACTATATGTCCTTCGGATTGTTTACGCGATAAGGAAGGGATTGGCTCCGAAACGAGAGAATAATTACCATATTCAGAAATTGCTCTAGAATGTTTTAATTAATGACACGAATAAAGTATGGTCATTTCTGGAGTTGAAATCGCTGAATACTCAGGCTACGTTTATTGTCAGAGATCCTGAGCCTAGCACGAGTTTCCAGATATTCATCCAAATATTAAAGTTGCGAAGGTGTAGAGTGGTGAGCACTGTTAGGGTGAACACCTCATTAGTATTGAAGTTGATATAACTTCAATATACATTCTACTCCAGGGGGGAAATGTGCAGAATACAATGCGTAATGATGATGCCGATAAAAGAAATAATAGTTTTCTTTATTTTGTGGTAAACATTAACTGCTATAGGCTCGTGAATACTAATGAGGTGTTCACCCTAACAGTGCTCACCACTGTACATTGGCGTTCCAGCTAAAATTTTAGAAGAAGCCTTCCTTGCGTTCCGCGGGAAATTAAACGGATACCTAGCGTATCTCGTGAGTCATTTTGACCGCAAATATCTCGAAACCGATGTTAGTCTAGCAATTCACGCTAACTTATAGGTATCGCTTCATTATGATTAAGGTGCTCAGCTGAAGATCTATAACGTGAAAAGCCCTTATACCGCTATTTGTGCAAGCGATGTCCGCTTCTTCAACTAATTTACCATAAGAGACGATTACTTGGAGCAATATGTGCGTATTTTAGGAAGAAAACCCGCGTAATGCGAAACACCTTATGGTCCGTAACTTTATTTTACTTCCTGACAGTTGCTCATGTCGCTATTCACAAAAGAAGAGAAAGTGCTTTTTTTCTCGGAATTCTTTAGGCATATTATACCTGACAAGTGTGAGGTCACTGCTTCCTAAAACAGGGCATTGGTTCGGGAACCAGTGCCGGTGTGATCTTGTCATGTACCGAAATCAGAGAGGTTTGCACATGTAACTAAGAGACTTTCAAGGTTCCGTTCGACATTCGACAAGTCACCAACGTCCGATTTCTTGGAGTTACCTTGGACCACAGGCTACTCTGGCGCCGCACTGTTGACCACGTTGTGGCGTCATCGTTACAGAGGCTACATGTGCTCAAGCGAGTCGCTGGCATCCGCTGGGGCAACCACCCGACGTCGATGCTACGGCTACATACAGCGTTGGTTACCAGTCGGAACCTATACCAGCTACCCCTGATGTCACCCTCAGATAGCCAATACGAGCGCTTAGAAGCCATCCGCAGGAAAGGTATTCGACTTTGCCTTGGAGTCCCTCAGCCAGCGTCGATCGAACAAGAAAGTGCTCTACGAAGCTGAGTCACGCCCTCTGCGACTTCAGGCTTCCCAGACTCTCATGATCCAGCTACTACGATTGAGTGAGTCTACGCGCGGAAAAACCCTGTTAAGACGTATAGGTAACAGGCGGCGCTCACATTTTTATGCAGCACTGAGCACAATTCGCGACTTCGAATTGCGCTGCTGGAGACAGAGGGAAAACATTGAACCGCCCTGAACATTCGAGGACATCACATGCGACTTAAGAGTACCACGATAGCAGTGAAAAAGCTACATTCCATCTGCAGAAACCAAGTCAACAGTCTTGGAACATTTGAACACGATTTACCCGAATCACCTACAAGTATACACAGATGACTCTGTCAAAATAGACGAAGAGCGTTGCGCAGCTGCATTCTATATTTCCTCTCTGAGATAAACGTGGTCTGGCCGTCTTGACTGTATAGCCTCGTCGACAGTTGTAGAAGGCGTAGCAATAGCTTCTGCTCTGTGCAAACTAAAGACTTTGCCTCCGCAGAATGTGGTTGTCCTTACGCGGACTGAAAAGCCGCGTTACAACAGCTATACTGTGGTCTTCCATCCCTCAAGTTCCCACGCAAATCACTAGCCCTCGTGAAAGAACTTAACAACAAAGGCTTCACGGTAAAGTTTCGGTGGATTCCCTCCCACATTGGTATTACTGGCAACGAAAAAGCTGATGCCCTTGCATACGCAGCGCTCTATCATCCTCCCAATGTCAAGGCTCCAAAGAGTAATCAATTAAAAAAATCGGACATTCGAAATCATTTTGGGTCGTTTTGGGTTCCACCACATATGCCCTGAGTACCCAAGAGATTTCATCCAGAGGAAGCCTCGCTTTTATATCGAATCAGGACAGGATCAGCTAGTATACCGGCCTGGTTATTTAAGACGGGACGAATCAATTCTCCGAATTGTACGGCATGCGACGAGACAGGAGATATTGAACACTTTCTGTGGTCGCGCCCGAAATTCCAAGTTGAAATGGACGCTCTCCTGGAGAATCTACAAAAAAAAAAAGGACCTTCCGCATGCGTGCCTGCAACACCTTGTATTCCCCGAGGAATCAGTTATAGCCCGCACAGAAACTTCACACCTCCTTATGTAATTCTTAAGAGAGAGTGGTTTGATGGACATATGGTGAAACCCTTCAGCGATATTGTAAGAGACGCTCAGGGGGAGCAATTGCCGGCCTTGATCGCCAGGCTAAACCCGCCTGTTGCTACAATTCACCACCACCACCACTTTCGCGGTTAAGTGATTTCTTCGCTACCATTAGCTTCAGACACCCTATTCTCTGGCGCATGCGCCGATAGTCTCTCAATTTCTTGCCATGTCCAGATTGCATCATGTCATGAAACCGTTTTCCGGCTGCTACAGTTCGCTATTGCTGTCTCTACTCTATTCTTGTCTCTGGCCGTTCTATTCGTCTCGCCAGTCTCGCCAGTCACGCAAGAGCGGTGTCATTACAATTTCATTCGCTTCGGGTGAGTACAGATGAACCGAAGACCGAGCTGAAGGCAATCAGTTGGCATTCGGCGGTGAAAAGAAAGAAACCTGGAGAGGAAGGTAGTTAACTAGAAGAAAGGTTCCCTGTTGGCTACTTTACTCTGAACCAGGGAAGAAGTGGTCGGAAAGGAAACAAGAAAAAGGAAGCAGTAAATGCCGCCCAATAATGACACATTCTATACCACTCTATGTAAACAGAAAGTCTAATCAAAGCAAGAAAATTTTAAAAAAGACAATATTTACAACGACGTTGTGCGAGTAAAAATGCGCTGCAGGGAATACAGCTGGCTGTAAGGGTTGTGGCAGCGCTTTATCGGTTTTATACGTGCCGCTCTTGCAAAGCAGAGATCGAGATAACTGATTATGTCAAAATAAATGTTAATATTCCGATAGCATTACCGGTTCCTCACTGTCACTCTTAAGTGTGATCAAGAAACCAGTAGGGCTTCTGAAACGCCATAGTAAAGACCGAAATTTCTTGTTTTTCTGATGTTTTCGGACCTACACGAATTTCGTCGAACGCTCGACTATACACACAGCTCTTGTTTCACGCAACGGAGCTAGACACGAGTTCCAGCTACGATATGGCACTGAGATTCCTCGAAGCATATTTTATGCCGCACAGGATGAACTGGCTAGACTTTGCATGTTGTTTTCTCGGTCGCTCTTCGCGCAAGCTCCGCGCTTGCAGCGCCGAATAATCAGGACCGAGCGCGCTCAGGAGCTGCAACGCTCGAGGCAGCCTCGTAGCGAGTGAGCCCCAGGATTAGGGAGGCGGCCGTGCGATGCGCGGTGGCGCGGAATGAACGCGCCAAAGCAGCGCAGTCGAGAAAGGGCCCTGTCCAAACAGCGCCGCTGCCACCACATCCGAAAGGAGCGCCCGCCGCTCGGGCCTACAAATACGGCCGCTTGGCCAAATACGCCACCGCGTTGCACCGTGATCGTGCGCTGGCGAAGTGGCCATGCCTAGTGCTACGAAGCAGAAAGAGCGGCGGGGGCATTAATGCGCTTCGCACACGCTGGCAGACGTGCTCACGCAAACACGCGCAAATGCACTCGGTCTCGCTAAAACCATGCAGTGGCGTGCAAGAAGAGGATGATGCGAGATCTATACAGGCCCCGTGCTACACGTGCACAGTGACCCCGTGCTTTTACTTCAACAGCATCAAACTAAGTTGCAGCAATTGCCGCTACTTTGTGTTTACACAGATTTAGCAGCATTTTTTCGCATTTGTTTTTGGTTTATTTTTAGTTCACATCATTGGAGAGAGCGCTGCCTGGCTCGCACAAACCTTCACATGCCGGCAGAGAGCCACATCAGTCCCCGCGCCCTTCTACGATGGCGACGTACCCGTACGACAGTAGTTTTTCCTGCTTTGACGACGAAGCGAGGCAAGCAAAGATGCTGATTGATGTAAATGACCATAGGAATCACAAGTGCAATCTGCTTGCGCCCAAGTTGAGCCGCAATAAATCAGAAGCAAGCACGCTAGCTTTCCTTCAAGATATTAGCAATAAAAAGAAAGTTCCTTATGAATGCCCATAGAAACTATACTCGGCATCAGATAACCAGGTAGCATAATTTCCGGACCTCATCGCGCATCCAGAAAGTTCATGAGCTCGCGATTGGCCGCCATTATTCTAGGGAAACCATAGGAGCACGCGACGAGAAATCGGTGACGTGCAAACTGCCCAGAAGTGCTCACTGCATCGCCATCTCTGCCCATGATTAGTAGACAGCATGTCTGCCCTTTATATAAAGACGCACTGCCTCCTTAACTCCAAGACTGGACATTGTACAGATGAGCGCGGACGCATCGGTACGATAAGCAGGCTACAATTTTAAAGTGATGCAAGTGCATTCACTGGCTACGAGACCGTAGTTTTTGCCCGTGCGGTGAGCTGCGAGAACGGAAATCTCGACAGCCTTTCAACATTGCACATACTGAATACGGACACTGTAAGCGTGTATAGACCGTAGCATATTCACTAGCAAGGCCGGATGTAGTGCTATGTACGAGTTTCATATGACGACCGACGGTGATATGCGGGCGCCCAGAATAGGCCATCAGGAGGTGTATGACTGGAGGTCTGGGTAACCAAGGACACTGTCGTGATCCATGTCTGCCAGCGAACGGTAATACGCCCGAGAAAGCCGGCCGCGAACGCCAAAATACATGTCTGTCTCACGATCTGCTTCCACAGCACTAACATCGCCTAACTAGATGTTACCTACAAAACAAAGCTCCCATTTTGTCTGTGTCTTTTTAAAGATAAACATAGTGTCGAACCTTGTGTCCTGTGTCGAGACATAGTGCAGAGAAAATTGAAAGTAGGGCAAAATAGACAGGAACCTTACATCTTCATCGAAGGGGAAAGCTTCGCTGCAGCGTAGAAAAAAGGGTTCCGCGTTTGTGCATTAGAGAAGAGACCTAGTATTCGCTCAGGTTTTACAGCCGCCATTGCTGTCCCAAAACAAGCGTCGAACGCCCGTTACTTATACACTCGGCGCTCTTATCTTTGCTGGCTTTTAGGTGAGGCCAAGCCCCAGAGGGCCTTCCTGCGAGGAGTGTGCGGTGGGTTCACTCCCTTTGTGTCGGCGCCTCCTTTTTGAGCGAGCAGTGCTCGGTTTTTGCCCCCCTGATGGCCCTTGGTTCCCGATCCACGAGGTCGACAAAGAAAAGCTGCGCCCGCCGGCGGGAGCCGTCTCCGCGCCGGCCAGGTTCGGTGGCTATAAATTACTCGGAGGAAAAGTGATGATCGCGGTGATCGCGGAGCCTCCCCTTGGTCTTTCGCTCACTTGCACCGGCGCCGCTGCCGACTGAATTGTGAGTGGCGTTTTCTGCGAACTCGACGTATCTAAAAGCGGCCCTCGTCTGAGAGGAGAGAAATAAGAAAAACATCTCTCATTTCATTCCAGTCGCTATTTTCTTTCCTTCGCGTTTATTTTTACTTATTTTTCCCGCGTATTTGCTGCCGAACATGGCTACGTCGACCTGATGACTGCAGTGTAAGCACTCCCTCAGTAAAGCATCCTATAGTCTTACAGAGGAGACTTCTGGTTGCTTCGCCAGACATGTAAAGCAGTTCCTATACTGTCACTTGATGGGCTTGAGCTTCGGCCATCTTGTCTCGCTAGGGCACTTTCATAAAAGTCGATAAAAGCTGTCCTTGCAGGTTATATTTTTAGTGAAATCATGTTCTCGGTCTGGAATCGGAAGGCTGGTGTTAAATATTAGAGGCATGCCGCATGCACGAAAATAGAGGCGGAAGAGGAGGAGGAGGAAAAACAGGGAGGTTAGCAAGGGCAGAGACCGGCTGGATACCCTTTGCTGGGGTAAGACGGTAAACGGAATTAAAGATGATAGAAATAAAGACGAGCTAAAATAAAACAAAACTAGAGAAAGCTGCATATGAGTGCGATGTAGCGCACAAAAATTCTCAATGTGTGTCCCTTGTAATAATATTACTACTACTACTACTACTACTACTACTACTACTACTACTACTACTACTACTACTAATAATAATAATAATAATAATAATAATAATAATAATAATAATAATAATAATAATAATAATATAGTTTATTTTTCATTAATAAAAAATTATGATGGAGGGGGTGGGAATAAAAGCGACATTCCCTTTACGGAGTTCCCACTCCGATTACAAGAGGCAGCATCAGTGCAAGGGGCATACAGTGCAGAAACAATTGGGTGCATATACGTAATATTGTTGGTGCTGCAGTTGAACCAACGAAGAGATAAAAAAATAATAAAAAGAGAAAAGCTGTACGGACGCATTTGTTTACGCTGTCATAAAAAAGAAAGAAAATAAAGTGCATATACACATCTACAGGCATACATGAACGCCCATGTGTATTCACGAATGCACACACATAAATAAACATATGTACATATATCCCTATATATATGGATATATGGAGGCGCCTTAGCCCTCAGAGCCTCAAGAAGCGCAACATCGTGTTCAACGGCCCCCGTGCTCAGGACGGTCTGAACGCGTGTCCAAATATTATCTCTTCCCACAAAGGCCGATTGTCCAGCGTATGTAATGGGGCATACAGTACAGAAACAACAGTCTTTTTCTACACGCAATATAGCAAGGAAATTCACAAAGTAGATGCGTAATTGTCTCATTTAGGTATCAGTTTCACGCGTAGGGCTGTCAGCCATTCCGATGCGAAATGAATGGACGTTCGTGAATGACAGGGTGGCACGAAAGCGCTTCTTCAGCTCGTGATATCGCAGGCGGATCCAAGTTATTGAGAGTGTTTGCAAATTCCGTCAAGTTCCATAATGTCAGCCTAAGCTCGTGTGCGAGCGTGCGACGCCTTGTAGCTGCATTGGTTCTCGGCAGTGCTAGTGCTATGCAATGGATACCATTAGGGAAGTTCAGATGGCCTCTTCGGCACCGTCGTTACCATGGATGCAGCAGTAGTCCGGTATTCCCCGATATGTTATGTTGCCTTCTTTGTCAATTACGTGGTCATGAAGCAGTCTTAAGCCAGTGACAAATTGTTCATTATGTTCGTGATAAAACGGTGGCATAAGACACTGGAGCCTTAGAGTCAGAGTGGACGCGGACCATTAAAAAATGGAAGCAGCTTCAGTGTGGCCTTCATAGCATCACTTATGATAAGGCCCGATTTGTCGCTGGGTGCGAAGAGTGGTACTTCAGTCATAAAGGAGGGAATATCGCACTGTAATTGTGTTTGGTGCAATATGTTAGCGGAAGAAAGGGGAGACAGACAGAAAGAGCACTGTCAAAATACGCTTGCGCACCTGCTCTTTCTTCCACTAACATTTTTCGCCCCACAGGTTCAGAGCTATGCATCAATTAGCCCAATGTTGTACTTCTGCATTCCAGTGTGTTCGTAATAATTTTAGTACGTGTGTTACTGGAGCACAAAGACAAATGCTTTACAGATAGATGTTAACTCGGAACGGATGAATAATAGGTGAACAAATGAAGCCTCAACCTAAAAACAACGTTTCTACAAGGCACTTGTTTTCGTCACTCAAGTCTTAGCAAAGCATGCTAACTTTTTAATTGAGCAACATGCCACGCTCTTCACGTCTGCACGAGTACTGTGTTCTCCGGCACGTGTTTAATGTGAACGTTCTCTTAATTACTCGTCTCACTCTTAATTATGCGGTGTTCACATAACTTTAAAAAGTTCGGAACGAACAGGTGCAGGTAAATCGTGAAAATGAGCCATACGACAGCTGACAGAGGTCAGCTGTTGTGACCTCAAGTTTTCGGAAAGCCCAGCCCCTCGCTATCTGACACAAGGCCTATAACTTCGAGAACGCTGCATCGTTCTTCTGGAACCATGCGCATATGCAGCTTTGGTGATGACGACTGCGTGAGGTTTGTAAGAATGTCTCTTGCGTTCATGTTCGGTAAGAGAGGTCATTTGAGGTCTGCCGAGGACCGTTGGCGACTAATCGCTAGCTAGAATTCGCGCGATGCACGTCCATTAAGCTAATGGCACCTCGTGGGCGCGTGAAGATGGACCCCACATTTTGGCCTTTTGCAACTAAGAAGTGAGTATTGCCTGGCTTTCACTGGGTATGTGCATTAAAAGATACGGCTGAAATGATGTATCGGTGGCTTTTTGTTTTGTTTTTATTGATGGTTCGCATGCATACTTCCAGTCAGTGCAGTTTAAATTCAAACATTTGCTTTTCCGATAACGTATAGTAACATTCGTTCGCATAAATGTTTTATTTCATAACCAAGTCTATTAACGTCGAAAGGAACTTAGCAGGGAAGACTATCCAGATGTATCCAGAAGCTCTCATATACGGCTAATAGTGGTTCTCTGGGAATATTAATGTTGTCAGCAATGGGAAGCTTGCTACTTGTACAGTGGTACAAGTTTGCCACGTATGTACCTACGTTCTCATTGACTGCAGTACTGACCATCAGGTTGAGTGAATTCGTATCATTAAAGGGGCATTTGTACCAAGTTTGTAACGACGGTAGAGACGTTCCTTGCCTAATGGGGTTTAGTAGCCCCTGAGTTATCCTTACCGAGAACCTAGCTTTTTACATGTCAACATCCCAATTTCTTTTCTCGTTTACAAATATCTATAGCAACACACGTGCCATGTGATGACTAACCTTTTATAAATTAAGCTATATTATTTTAATGAGAGCATTCAAGAATGAATGGCGCGCTCATAATGAAAGAAACTGATGTGAGGTGATCTCTTTGAGCATAGGTCTTTCTTCATACTAATGACTCATGTCATGGCACTATGGCTTCTCGAGTGCCAGAGATTCGGTCTGTCGGTCTGCTCAATATATGGTCATAAATCGCCAAACTGCGTTTTTTCTGACATCCGTCTCCTCCCTGACTGAGTATTCTGCTGTTACACCATAGTCCTGTAGAAATTTAGACTTCGTCTAATCTATTCAAGAAGTGCTACTATGTGCGGCAAATCTTTGTTAACCTTTAGTAATGATGGCAAATCCTAATGTCCTTTTAAACACAAATGTCACACACTTTACTAGCAGTACTTCCAGATCCACTGACATCTACAGAAACCCCATTTCCATGTACAGCAGTTTCGGCGTCTCCTTAAACTATCATCAAACATGCACTGTCCTCATTATTCCCACTGCTGTTTAAGAACTATGCACGCCCTCAGGCGCATGCATAGATTTGCCGAACTTAGTCAGTCTCATTGCTTAACAGGCTTCTCAGATGTAGGATTCTGATCAAGCTGATGAAATCGCTACAAGCTACTGATGAAATCGAGGGTGAGTCAAACCTTGCCGTTGGCGCCATCGTGTTCTAATAGCCAAGTCACTCACGTTAACGGGTGAACATGGAATGCCTTAATTGCTGTCGACTTGTATTGAATGGTCACAACTTCGTAAGCGGCCAGGCTATTCCTCGACGCCAGCGCAGAGTAGCAAACCGATCTGCATATTGTTGGCCTTCCTGTCTTTCCTTTCTATCTTGTACTATAATACATTTGTTCATGGAGTTTTGTTTTCTTCACTCAAAAGCATATATGCAACACACGAATGCAGTAACAAAATAAAACGCAGTAGATGCCATCAATATATTTGAACATGCTCATCTTTCTATCAACAAAAAGTATTAGGCAGCCTGTTTTTATACTGAAGTACCACTTGAACAGTCGCAAATTTTAAGAAGCTGCACGCCCTGCAGATAACACGAAGTCTTCTTAGCGTTTATGTATCTATTGTATTATCTTCTTTGTTAATCTATTTCGTTTTGCGTAACATCAACTGCCTTCTTATATTTTAGAACTCAACATCAACGGAGTTCTAGTTTTTATTTCATATGTATTCCTTTGTTATATTGTGCACGAATATTCTACTCTCGTCTATTGATTTAATAAACGAGTGTCTAGATTTCGTTCTTTCTTGTGCAGTGTTGTATTAAATCAGTCCACTTGAACACTCGCCCCGCATGAAAGAGTAGATGAATCAACTAATAATTAATTAGTTATCTTTCGCATCAGAAAGTGAGCAGGAAAATGTGGTTTTTGTCCTCTATTTACGTTCCACTTCTGTCAACTTCATGTAGCATGCATAAAAATGGCATATAAAATTGCAAACCATACAGGCACGTTCGCAGGAGCACAGAAGAAGCTTCCCATCACCCCTCCAGCTATCAAAAAAGCAAGAAGCGAAGTCAAAGCTAAGACGGCTTCGCGCTGCTGCAAATGCGCAGAAAATCCCTTCGCGCCCCGTGTTGCTAAGCAGCTGTCACTACGATGTCCTGACCCCCAAGACGGCCACCGCAGCCACTCTGCAGGCGGCTAAGGCTAATCAGCATCTGTTCACGCCTCTCAAGCGACGGGTTCTCCGCTTCACTCTTGTGTGGCGCGAACGTCAACAGGTCACTGTGGTCGGCTGGCATGCACAGCCGGCACCCCTTTTATCTCGCTATCATTCTTCTGCGTGCGCTTTTTCTTTTCATTCACACGCGCGCGACAGTGAGTGTGTGAGTGTGAGTTAGGGATCGGGAAAGGGGGGAGGGAGGGAAGTAACGAAGAAACTGTCGTCTACATGTGTGTCGAATAAGTACTGTCTGCTCAGTTTAACCGTCATCATCGCTAATTCGCCGCGAGGCAGGATGGCAGCTGCGCGAAGTCGCTTTGTGAGCTTCATGAAACACAACAGCGCTGCTTCTCACAGGAGCGTATACTTGGGAAAAATAAACTAGTGCTGTAAAGGAGCAGAGAAGTGGGAAGTGAAAGTAAACTTTAGTAAGGGACGATGAAATCGTACACCAAGATACGTTCCATGCCTGTTACTGAGTAACGAGGATGAACGAATGTGGCCTTGAAGCGTCGCTCGTTAGTGCTGCGCCAAAGATAGCTGAGAAGGCCACAGCTTGTCTGCCACTCTGAAACAATTTCCATGCTAGTAGCACGGTCGCTCGATGCAAATTCACACAGTGCTTTTCCATCGAGCAGCCGTGCTAGTATAGTCACCGGTACGTGTGCCCGCGTGCCATAGCGACCGTGTTTGCAACTTGCACGCCAACAGCGTTACGAGGCCGTCGCATCGCACCTGTCGGGCAAAAAGGGGCGCGAGGTCTGCCGACAACGACGGCCCTGGACGCATCACTGTCTCCGCGAGTGAGGTCGGGTCACGAGCGCGCACTCCGAGGCTGAAATTTCACGCTCGTGCGGAAACGGCATCGAGGTTTTCACGCCTGTCGAACAACTCCGCCATGCGCAGTTCAGGCCCCGCACCCTCCCCCCCTCCTCCTCCAGTGGCAGCGAAGCTCCACCGAACCATTTCGAAACGCGTCCGACCACTGAACCGCGGAAACGCCAGTCGCGCGGCCTTTCTCCCGCACGTCACGAGACGGAACAGTTAGCCGGTTGACGGGGCATGCCGCGCGTCAAACCGTAATACGTTGTCATTCGTCAAAGGAGCGGCTTCAGTGTGCTGTTTTAACTTGGAAGCAGTCCCGCAGCTTGGGCAGGGAAGCACGTTGTTCATTGTTATTCTTACAAACTGCTTAACTTTAAAAGTAAGGTTCTTGTGCTATAGCAGTGTACCCTTGAATGACCTATGTAATTTTCTTCTTCTTTCTAGGTGGCTTCCAATGAACGGACTATAACATGCGACCCAAGGAGCTATCTTCATTGCAGATTTTATGTTACATGACCATCAGTAATAAATTTAATATTACAAGTCAGTTCTGCGCAAAGCTGAAAGATGGGGGAACGTGCTAACATTCATTAGAACTTCATCCATTATAACAGAATCAATGTTCTTTCCAAGTTCATCTAGTTACTGGGTGTCCAAAAGCTTATTTTAGGAAGGAAGGTAAAAATGAGAACCGCTAGCTAATGTATGCGTAGAATCTCTCATGCAAGCATGAAATTAACAGTATCAGCATCACGCTTTACACTCTCATTATTATTATTCTGTCATATACTGACTTCGCTTTTCAGATATTATGTACTTAAGATGCAAAGAGAAAATAAGAAACCCTGAGTACCTCAATTATCGTTGAAGCTCGTCACCCGCCTCTTCCAGTAATAGCAACGGTTGGAACCTGTGGTTAGGGAAACCACGTCGTTAGGGAAAGAAACAAAAAACTAAGTTGACAATGTTGTTTATCGCCATACGACATTGTAATATAACATTGAATTACGCAAAGTGGATATCAGTTACCCTCTTTGGATGCTGAGAAATCCGAAAATATACTTATTGGATGAGGGAATAATAAGCACCAGAAGTATGGTCCTCATAGTGCTGCAGAGCATCAGTAAAAAAATCTCAGAAATGCATTATCTGTATTGATTTTCAAGCGGCCCTCATCTTACTAAATAACATGGACAAAAATTTATTGGGTACACATTTATTTTCTTGAACGATTAAGCAACTTACAAGAACCAATGCAAAGAATCACGTTATAGAATTTTCGTATCTCCCAATGCACTGCAATATTTCTGGAAACACTGCAGCGGATGCAGCTGCAAAACGGGCGCGCAATAAAGAAGACACATAATCTCCTTCTTTATTGCAATAAAGTTCACCTGCTCCTGAGGCAGATATCTCGTCGTCTGAGTAAAAACACCTGGTTTCTTTATCATTCTAGGTGTTCCAAGGTATTCTTTATAAAACCATGTATAAAACTGTCAGTTCTGTCAAATCTGAGCTATAAAGAAATTTCGAGACTTTGTTGCACTATCTGCGGTTTTGTACGGCATACCCACGGCACTTTTTGAGCAGGATAAAAGGCGTTTCTAGTCCGCAGCGCCCTTCCGGCCACGCTGACGATGATGTGCGCTACTTTCTTCTCCAGTACTCAAGAGACTAAACTGCAAAGCGAATACTGAGGTCAGATTAAATGTTATAAGAACAACCGCCATTAACCGAGGAAGACATTTGGCGCATGGCCAACAACGGGGTTGCAGAGAAAAACACTTATCGCATTCAAGCTTTTCTTGGAAAGCACCAATATCTTAGATGTATATATTATCTGCGTGCCTTCTCATACAGAAGTCGGAATGCTGCTACGATATATGTGTCATATAAGCCTGAGCTAATTATCCGTTAAGTGGTTTCGTGGAATTTTACGCATATATGTGTCAGAGAAAGAGCATAATATAATGAAATGATTGCTTGAGGCCAATTCGGGATGGTGGGTAAGGGAAAGACAGATTGGGCTCAGTGTAGTTCCCTATGGCATTTCTGTAAGGTTCCTATTTGAGCCTGTTCCTGTGCATTTAGTAGAGATTACGTAGCACGTTTCTGACTAGGACAACATAAAGAAACGAATGATACACGTTATGGAAACCAAAAGCACTCAAAACGAATGATACACTCTAAGATGCACACTTAACACAGTATGGAAGCTTCACATGCGAAGCTCTATAATGAGCTAAGTGTCTCTTCGACGTCTGCCTGCGACCAGTCCCAGTCCACGAATGACGTCACCACCTTAGACCGGCACTTTTCCCGGAATGATTTAGTCTTCCTTCCCGAGCGAGGTGGTGAACATTTGGAGTTAACTACCTTTTCGTTAACTAGCATTTCACTATCGGAGGTGGTTGCGGGCTGTCGGAGTCGTTGCATTGCCATTGCCACAGCCATTAGGCAATGATGCCGTCTTTAATCTCATAAACCCTGTTCTAGTCTTGGTTAAAATGACATGTACCACTGAGTCTAGCCCTCTGGGAAGAGGGTCGCTAGATCAGAGGTGGCAGCCATGGAGGTCTTTCTGTGCAACGTTTCTGAAGAAAGCGCCGTTTGCCTACAGCGCGAGGTTGCAGAACGCTTAGGGGCAAGCCCACGTCTTTGGAGTGCTGACTGAGTCACGCCTCACTCACCAGACCATGGGACACCCCGCACTGTCAGGCTTTTCAGCATGCCCTGGCATCCACTTGATGGTCGTCTTATTATTTGGCTCTAAAAATGCGCCCGCATGCAATCTTCATGTGCCAAAAAAGGACACTTTGCTGGGCAAGTCGTTGCGGTTTACAGTACATACTTCTGAAAAACGCGAAAACAGACACTACACAGAAAACACGACGCACACGAACGCACTTACCAACTGTTTCATGAAATGGAGGCGTCAGCAGAATTATAAGGTCCCTAGCTTTATAAGGCTAGGGCTTATATAAGATAAGCGATAAATGAAGACACTGCGCAAGGCCGTGGGTCGGCCCATGCTGCCCCATAATTCCGGTAGGGCACGTATATTAGATTTATCCAAGGAGAGGCAATGCGCAAGTATATTGGTGCGCATGTCAGTAGCACTGTGAATTCAACCCTGTTTCATGCGAACACTCTGTATGCATGCCATACAATTCGTTGCCACTGATATTTATTAGAATTCGGTGCACCTACCGATTACTGCCGGTCTTTGATGAGTAGCTCAGCCTCTCAAGGAACGTGGTTAGTCAGTCATCTGAAAGAAAAAATAAAGCAAGGTGAAGGCGCCAACAGAAAGAGACGTCGAAGCCTAAAAAAATACATTTCTTATCAACGAGTTTTTTTTTTTTTTTTTTTTTTTTTTGAGGAGCTCCACCAGAAAATTGTTTTGAGGGAGTTATGGCGTCAGATCTCTGGCTTGTGAGTAAGTGCAATTACCTACAAGAAGTTTCCTGAACACTCCCCCCCCCCCCCCCCCAACCGTCCCTTCATTAAAAGAGAGAGAGAGAGAGAGCAAAGTAAGGAAGCAAAGACAGCACAGTAAACTACATTTAGTCTCCTAATGCCGCTCTAGATTTTCTTTCTTTCTTTATTTTGTTTCCATTGCTAAATATACAATGGCAGGGGGCAAGATAAAAGCTGCAGTGAGGCAGTTTGAGGTGCCCTTAGGCCCCGTATTTTCCGCACCTGTATCACAATATTCTTGTCTCGTTTGCTTCTCTATGCAGAGGGAAGCTGGTTAAGGATGAAAAGTGAAAAAGGAAGGACAGAGAGAACACATTAACTGCGTGCATCAAGTTGTACTTGTAGAGAGTTGTGGTGAACGTTGCTGTCGTCTGAGTATTTCAACTACTGTACGCTTAAGCTACTTTTGGGCACTGTTCGTTGAGTGAAGCCTACCTGCAGGCGAGCGCTGGCAAGCTCATTACCTTCTCATCGAACCTGACATGTATTGAAGAAGGGGACGGCGGTCTTTACACTTTCATGACACAGTAAATTTTATTGATTATTTTATTATTACATTGAGCATACAAGGGACGGCAATGCGATATGGCACTGCTGGCATGGGCACGATGCAGAGAAAAATGGCTAAGGACATTGCCCAGAATCGCTTGCTTGGAGCATGAATAAGCATTACGAAGATGCAGACGAAGAACGCACAACTAAAGAAAGTCTGTGGTACGAAAGCTATGAATACGAAACGCACTGACGCGTATCACTACATTGGTTGAAAAGAGCGATTTCAAGTTGTCTGCCAGAACCCGCGTGTCGCATGGACGGGTGGCAGCACCGCACGAAGTAACGACCGCGTTCTGCCGAACTGCACAAAATATACTGCGGGACTACGCCATGAACAACCCTTCCTGCTCGGTCGCTCTTTCCGATCGTTTGCGGGACAGTGCAGCCGCTTTCGCTCGAGAATGTCGCGACAGCCATCTTAGTCGCTGGTCGCAGAGAGAGTCGTTGAGATGTGACCGTATATACCGAGCCTGAGGACGTATTAGAATGAAACGAAATATTTGTTGGACATGCAAACCATCTTTATGCGCACCAAGAAAGAAAAGAAAAACAAACACAGACGCGAATAAACTTTTGCCTACTGCTCAGTGATGGCGGATCCTCAGGCCGGAGCACCGGAGGACGCGAAACACACGCTCAGCAGATGCACAGAAACATAACGTCATTCGCGCGAGAATCATTGCTCTCAGAGATAAGGCTCACGAATCAAAAACCACGCATAGAAAACGCATTTCTTGACGTTTCTGCGCGAGTCATATTGCCCTCTCTTTTTGTTTTTCTTGTAACTTAACGTGCCTGGCGCAGAGTAACAGCGTGTCGAAGGGCCTGCACCACGAGAGCTCACACTGAGCGGTATAGATGCGATGGGCCTGCTCCTTTGTTAGCCCGCCAGCGAAGATGGCGGAAGAGTGGCGGCAAGGAATTGCGTAGAGGGGGCCAAGCCGAGAACTATGCTTCCGCACAAAGGACGAGGATCCGCCGCTCTGCGCGAGCACCACTGGCCGACGGGTTTTGCCGCGCCGCCTCGTCTCCGGCTTCCTGCCACAAAACCGCTCATTCCCCTGCTTTGGCAGAGCTCGTCTCCGACGAATGATGGATCGGCGAAGTCGAACAGCGTTTTAGGTCCCAGCCATCCCGGAAATGAATTGCCCTCGTAGAAAAGGGCGAGGAATTATATTTCCACGTCGTCGTTTGTTGCCGCCGAGAGCAAAGAATCGTACCCCCACCCCCTTTGGTTCTTCCTCAGGGCTCCCTCGAAGAATTTGTTTGTCTTTACCTCCTTTAGGGCCTTGGTGCTTCATGTTCGCAAAGCAAGACTCGAGTTGGCGTATCCGGAATGTAAGACAAATCTGTAAGTGGATAAAGCGATGTGTTTAGATCCGTTGTGTATGCTGATCACCACGACTCCCCGTCGTTTGAATAACGTATGACGATGGTCGTATTTTCAAAACTATCATCTGGCGACGGTTTCATTGCGCGTGAATTTTGTTAAGCATGACGACGTTTCTCAACCGTCGGTTTTAGAAAACGAAATGGAAAACGAGTCTCTCGAAGTACATTTCTTAAGCTCGCCCTCTTGGGAAATTTCAGCCTGGGCGTCTGCCATGCAGAATTGAAAGATGGCGTCTGAACGACTCGAGGGCCATGAATCTCCAGAGGCACAGAATAGAAACGGCCTTATCACCGCGTAGATATAGCTGATGTAGCTGTGTACTGCAGCTGTTAGCGTCGCTTAGAGCTACTGGGAAATGCCATCCAGAGTAATGCCTCATTTCGTAATCTTCAGTTCTGCACAGGCTCGGGTATAAGCAGAAGCCAGCGTAAGCATGGATCGCGGCACAAGTACGGGCTGCCGTTTCTAAGGAGAAATTTACTGAACATTGTATGGGATCGGATCCCGGCCACGGCGGCCGCATTTCGATGGGGGCGAAATGCGAAAACACCCGTTTACTTAGATTTAGGTGCACCTTAAAGGACCCCAGGTGGTCCAAATTTCCGGAGTCCCCCACTGCGGCGTGCCTCATAATCAGATCGTGGTTTTGACACGCAAAACACCAGAATTTAATTTTTTAACATTGTATCATATTTACGACCTACATGCTCCTAATTCATTCGAGCCAGGTTTCGTTATGTGCTGCACGGAACTGACGACGGACGGGCTTCATACAAAGCGTAAAAAGTAATCAGTCGTTGCGCGCTGATTATTAACGTGAATGTTCGGTGCAACTGCGAAGGTTACTGCATTTTACTGCAAATAAATGTGACACCATACGAATGCACGCATGCGCAGAGACACGTGCACACACATAAACAATTTTTTTTACTGCCTGTATGACTAGGCTAGATATCACATGTGCTTTCCACTGGTAAAGAAAAATAGAAAAATCGTAGTATCCCTCATTCATGGTACAGTTTCGAGCAAGAAAGCATTTTTGGACTAGACGGATATATTAAGTACTGATAGTGGCATCGTAAATGGCATGAAAATGGAGTTTGAATGATAGGTGTCTTGCAACGTCATCTGCAGAGCAAGCTCAATCGATGAGAACGTTCAGAACCAAAGTAAACAATGCGCATACACGAAAATAAACAAAATAATATGTCACAGCAATGCGTACGAGTACACGGCAGCATTGCTCGTATGCATACATTAACAAACTCACGCTCTTGTCGCTCAGGAAAGAGTGTTTGGATTATGGAACGCCGGAAGGCGAAGGAAAATTTTTGATTTGATAAAAGTGTTTTGATACAAATTACGACATAAGCTACAATTTGATTTGAGCAACGATGACAAGAGTGAAGTTGCTAATCCACCCTACTACTTTGAGAATGCATTTGCGGATCGAAATATATAACTTTATTTGAAGCATGCAAAGTCACACGTTGCACGTACAGCTACGACAACACATTGGAGGTCGGACATTTGAAAAGCAGTACAGCAGCTCAGAAAAAAGAGAACTGCGTGAAAAAATCTAAGATTTAGAAAACATGCGTTTTTACAATAGCACAACCACCTGGAGATCCCTAAGTGCCATTAGCTTAAACTTCTGTGGTCAGATGTTCCGGCTTGCATAGCATACTCTCTTCCTAAATATCTGTTTCATCAAAAGGGTGGCTGTTTGGGCGGATTGGTGAAACATTCTTTAGCCAAGGAAAAGTCCTTTTTTAGTGCCCATATAAACCAAGTTTATCTGAGTAATAAACTTGGTTGTTAGTGAGCTCTTTTTCCTGTCACCTTCTTCCTTCCTTCCTACGATTTGCGCACTAAAAAAAATTGGCTGTGGCTTAACTCAGTTATGCCTGGGTGTGTGTAGCGAGAGGTATACTGTTAATCTTATTGTTTAGCTTGGTTCTCTCTACGGTTACATCTTTATCGTTCAGCTTCGTACGTCTGAGTGTTTAGATTTGGTTGTTACCTCTCGTTAATTTATGGTTACATTAAAGACTAGACATTTTTAAAGTGTAACGCATTTATTTTGAAAGTCTTCATCTTGCTGTTTCCCAAATGCCACAAAGACGGCTCGATGGTCCGTGAGGCGGGAGGATAAGGGGTTGTCCAACAGTGACTTGAGCACGTTTCGAGTGCTATCCTCATCTGAATCCACTCGCCTGGCCGCTTCGTACTTACGACGCTTCTCGAGGCGTGCGGCTCGTTCTTCCTCCATCTCCTCGGCTCGCTGCCTCCTCTTGGTTTTGTTCCGACGACGAAGCCTGGCTTCTTTCAGTCTCTCCGACTCACTTTCCATATCTGCCGACGAATGCCACCGAGCCGCCCCTTGTATACATGCGATGCAACGCCGGATCCTCCTCTGTTGCAACGTGGTTCAACCGGCTCCTCCTCTGACGTCATGTCAGATGCAAGCTGCGAACACTTGCAACACAACTGCGCCGGCGGCACATCGCCGCGCCGTGGAAACTCGAGCAGACGACGCCAAAACGCTTGCAACACAACAGCGGCGGCGGCGCACGTCACCGCGTCGTAGTAACTCGAGCAGACGACGCCAGATGGCGCGGCGGTTGCTAGGCAACGGCTCAGCTCGCGGGGCGGCCACCGGCCACAGCGAAACGGCGAGAATGCGGCCAATGTAGCTCTCGCTACAGAAGTATTTTTCCTTATCTAAAGACTCAGTTTCATCGGTAAATATTGAAGGCAAAATGATACCAATGCGATGATTCTACGTATGAACTGTCCGGCCTTTCTTTTCTTGAAGAAGAAGTAGTTTATTGATGTGAAAATGTAGAGAGGTCGGCCGGAATACGGAGCATCTGGCCTGCTACTCTACGTAAGGGAAGGGAAAGAGGGGAAGAAAGAGGGTCACAATGGGGGATGATATATAGACAGCTTTAGTATAGGGTAAAATGCTTGCGTTAGCGTTAGCGTGCCCCGCACGCTAAACCTTTGCGTGACGCTATGGTGTGCGTCCCTTCACGACTTTTAGTTTATCGTACGGGAACGCAAACGTAAGGAAGACGTTCAAAGACATGGCACCGTCTGGTGCCTCGTGACAAACGTATCGAGCATTTAGCAACCGTTCTGTTGTTGCTATGCGGACGCATCTCGTCGACGCCGGAATCGCTGAACGATCTCAGAAATTGGACGCGCTATGTGCTCATAACTAGCGTTTCAGGTGAGTTTAGAAGAAGCGAAAGCTCAATTCAATAGTTTCTGACAATCAATGAGAGAGGGCGTAGCCAACACGAGAATTCACGGTGAAGCGGGAGCCATGGATTCCGCCGTGTTCGACAACGCTATTTCTTAGCGTCCTTACTTTGCGTGCGTTAGCGTTGAACGCTGAATCCCGAAAATAGCGTACGTACGTAAGAGCTCCAGCTCCGTTTACGTACAGCGCACGCGCAGTGTGCAGCACGCTACGCTAACGCTAACGTTATCTCTTTGCGTTTGCTGCTATACGCTATACTAAAGCAGTCCAATAAATAAAGAACAGGTGACGGCTATTCCTTATCACTCAGTTAACAATATGACTCTCAACAATACTGTAACGCGAAAGTTTCTTTCTCTTTTTTTTTACCAACATGATATTAAAGATCCTTAGGTGGCACGGTCTACATGTGTCGCATGGCCAACAAAGTTAAGTCACAAAAAAAAAAAACACCCGAAAACACTGAATACCGTCAAAAGAGCACGAGTATATGCAAAGTTCTACACGTGAGTGACTTGATAAGTGAATTTACAGTTACTTATCAACAGGCCAGCGCAATTGAGCGAAATGATCATTGACTGGCGTAAGCGACATGGTTGCTCCGCGTCTGTAGTACCTGCTGCTCGGCATGATATGGCAGCTTTAATTTGTGGTCCCAATAACCGCGTGATGGCGACAGCGCGAAAAAATCCCGCCTGCTGAGAGTTTGGCTGAAGCTAAACAGCAGCTTGTGATCGGAACTAATCTCACGTGGCCCTTATCTTATTGTGTTATTCATAGCTCGGCTGCTACTTTGAGGAACATTTAGTGCGATTTAGTTATTGGTGATTACCCCAGAAATTGTACTAGAGTGTGCGACACTATATTGCCTTCTCATGGTGGCTATAATTCTAAGTTAATTAAAATATAAAAAAGTATTAGGCCTACAGACAAGCATTAGGCTGTACCACCACTGACTTTAGAGCGGTGCTATCGCAAGTCGTTTTACACGCGGCTAGTGAGCATCTAGTTCACAAGTGCTTGGCACATTCAATGCCTTACACACTTTGAGTATTTGAAAAGAAGTAGACTAATGTATTATTGACCTATTTCTTTAGATATACCCTGACAAAACTCGTCAGTCTCACCGTCATTTCAAGTGAAATTTTAAGTACTGATTTCAAGAGAGACTTGGGGCTTCTTTCTTTTTTTTCGGAATCTTTCTTCTTTTTTCATTTCAATATTACTTATTTTCGTAGTCAGTAAAGTGCTTCTGCAAATAGAATGTACCGATCAGACGGTAAGAATGGGCCGCACGCAATGGAGAAGCCAAACGCACAGTCTGTATACTGGATCACTCATTCCGAACTGCATTCTCGAAGATAATGGCCGCTAAAAAAGGAACGAAGGATCGCCATTCTATAGTGAAACGGAGTGCATCTTAAGGAGCCCTGGAGTCAAAACAAGAAATGTGATTCGTTTCTCGTTTTTTTTTTTTCTTTTTGCTTTCTCAATTTAAGCATTACTCCTCTCTCCGCATTTTCGCGATTCAGGAGCCGTTTTCAAAACCGCTCCAAGCCTCGACTTGCAGTAAAGAACGGGCGCTGGCGGTGAACGGGCGATCGAGAGTTCGGCACGGTGGGCGTGCATTTTTAGGCGCAGGGAGAGGCAGGGGGGAAGGCAGAGAGTGGGGAGGGCGAAAGTGGTGCCGCAAAACGGCTCGCTGCGATTTTCCGCCAGCACGTAAAGCTGTTTCTCCCTGCTCCTTGCATACTTTCCGGCTATCCTTTGCTTTCTTCTTCACATAACGGGGAAAAGGCTTTTCCCGTTCGACAGTTGCACACGTCTTCTGAGAGAATCGCCAGCCAGAGCACGCACCGTGCAAGCTTAAAAAGCGAGCGCGTGCCGTCGAGACGTACAGCTCTCGAAACGACCCGTTCGTGCCTAGACCCAGTCGCGCAGTTGTCTTTTTTTTTCTCTCCCCCACCCCCTTCGTTTTTTTTTTTTCCTTAGCCCGTTTTCTCGTTTAGCCCTTGTGTCACATCTCGGACTTGCGGCTTCAGCCGTGGGACCCTCTCTCTGACGGACCCGTGTTTGGACTCCGGCGTTGGCAGGAGAATCAACGTGGGTAATTTTTCACTTCGAATGTACGCGTATAGCTGTGGAAGCTAGTCATTTTCTTGAGACTTCTTGCCGACAGCCTTGCTTCGTTCTTGTACATTGAATAAGCGCTCTACTCCAGCAGATATAAACTTAAATATGAGGTGATGCGTCTATGAGGGACAACGCAGTGGTGGATCTGGAGTGATTTCGACTGCCCGGGAATTCTATAATGTGTCCATAAATAACCTGTCGCGTTGCATTCTGCCCCCCATCGGAACGCGGCCGCTGCCGCCGGCTATCGAACCTTGGACCTCGCGCTCAGCAGCGCTCAACTTCGGCACTCGTGCCAAATAAACTTTCTTGGATTCTTCCGTTCTGCAGAGATACAGACATAGGCGTTTCCAATATTATCAGCTCTCGTACCGTTAAATTCATTTCGTCAAAACTGTTTTTGACGTAACAATCCAATTTTTCAACACATTCTGCCCATCCGCCAACGAGAAAAATTCGGCAGAATCAAGCGACTTGTGCACGCAGTGTTTTCACCTGTCGTCGACGTTTTGCCAGATACTTCCTTTCGCGATTAAAAGGCAAAGAAATACGCATTCAGCGTAACCAAACAAAGCACACAAGAAGGAATGACGTAAGACAGTGCAGTGTTGTATGTTTTGTTTCTCAACTGATCGTACTGTACATTGGTGCACGCTTTGATGAAATGTTTGTGTGGTATTATAGCGCTGAATAGTTTTAAGAAGTACCCTTATCTAGTACGTTGAAATTATCGCTGTTGTACCACCAGTGCCTAAATGATAGTGATGTTTTAACTAATGTGCTAGTGATGTGTCATCAATAAATTTTCAAAGTGTGCAATACGGCAGCCAGGTGAAAAAGGACTCCTGGGTCTTTGTGGAGCTGCTGCAGCGCTACTTTTAGTACAGCAGACGATCCTATTCACGAAAAAAAAAGCAATTCTACTCAACAAACAACTAAACATTTTAATAGGAAAACAAAGATTAACACGCACAAGGTATTGTTATGTTGGCTACGCAAAGCAATTGGAATACATCACGTAAAAAGGCATCAAACAATAAGAGAATCATTGACACAATAAAACTAAGAATTAAAACTCAGCCTTTGCAAACTTGATATAAGCGGAAGTCAGTCAAATATTTTGTAAATCTGCACAATGTCATTACCAGGCAAGACTACTGGGAGCCTACTGGTGTATTTCTCCTCAACCCGGTGTTATGTGGTAGCCTTCTAATATATATCGCGTTCTATCCTTTCGAGCAGGAGGAGGAGAAAGAGGAGGAGAAGGGGGGGGGGGGAGGGGGCTCTGCTTGCTGCAGCCAGACCTTGGCTTGCAAAAGTTGCCGGCAACTGCTCTGCTTGAATGCCAACTACCTACCGCGATACGGTCTGAAACACTTCGCCGTCCAGCTAACGACACCAGGTATCAGAAACTATTATTTCGAGGAAATCATAGTGTCCTGAAAAACAGCTTCGCATTCCCGATTCATGGGTCAAAGTTTATGCCCTTTCTTTTAATTTTTGGCGTGCTCTTTCACTTTTAATTCACACAACTCCACTTTGTTTAACGTGTAGGCTTGCACGTGTGAAGTGGGTGGAGTATAAATATTAGAAACAGCCAGTATCAGAACGACGATACTGATATGTTAAGTAAGAGCGAACAGCTGGGACGCCTCGTGAGGGAAAGCTAGTGAAACGCGGCTGCCAACTGAAACGTTTATTTGTACAGGACGTGTATGGAATGCATAAATCTGTTAAGTCTCATAACTTTAGCGTCACTTCCTTTCCTTTTTATGCACCATCCTGTATCGGCTAAAATGATATGTGTATGCAGCAACCAGCATTTCAATATACCCTGCTGAATGGAGCTCTCTGCATTACCGCTACCATGGATAAATTAAGTTGAAATGTTATTACCCGTCTCAATCTGTACTTTAGTTCCCCGTCATAGTACAGTGGTATGCATTTCCGAAAAATAATTCAGATAACTGATTCCTGTAAGTGCAAAAATACACAAAGAGGCCGTCCCACCCACGAATGAAAACTGGTAGATGGCATGCTGGCAGCGCGTCATCTAACAATAGATAACACGTCTCGCCACAAGTACCGTCAGTGTTAAACAAAGTGACGGACTGTCGTGTGAAGTGCGCGCCAGCTCCTTCTATATTCCTGATGGAAACCGAATCTGTGTTGGCTTAGTTTGAAAGAGCTTTAGTGAAATATTTGGAGGTAGCCATATATCTTTTCGAACACCTACGCGCAAGAACCTCTGTGTGGCCACACTGAAGTAATAAAACCTACTCTAAATAAAAAGAGAGAGGGGGCGGGGGGAAAGTGTCTCAACTCCACGGCTTAACGAAGTAAGCCAAGTGAATTCAGTCGCCGAAGCGAAATCAATACTCTAAGGCCGCCTTACTGCGCCTTCAATTAAAGCACAAAGATGAGAATCTATGTCGACTCTTTTGTCGAATGTGCTCAATAAGTGGCAGCGAACATGCATATGCCATTAAACATTGCGTTATACTTGTGGAATAGGGAAGAGAAAGCGTACGAGGCCGATGTGGGCACCTTACTAAAGGATAGGTATATGTATAGTCTGTATCTTAGAACTGTGCAGTGGTTTGGAAGGCACGGTATCCTGTAACTGGGGCCCAAATTGAGAAAACGGTTCGCATGTTCCTCATTGGTCGGAATATCTTCTTCATATTTTCTCAGCTACTTATTATTATCAAGATAATGTTGAAGGAGCAGTGAAGATGACAACAGTGTCGGCGTCAATGCTCGAGCTGTTCTGAAACATGTGCTTTTGTGATTTGTAGCTTAACAAGTCTCAACCAACTACTGCCGTCCAAATTTTCCTCGTGACATCCAACGATGGAGGTGCGGAGTATCGATCCCCGTAACATTTGCGTTACTTCATGACTGGCACGGGCGAGAGCACGATTTAGTCACCAAAAGCTGTTTTGAACGCATATATTTGGGAGTGCGGACATTCGTTAACTGCCACCCTCTGCGACCTTGGGATTACTGTACGACTTTAGTACGACAAAGCACAAATGCAAGCACCAGAGGAAGTAGCAGCGGAATAAAGCTCCATATGTGCAGGCGGTTAGGTGGACGACAGTAAAAAAAAAAAAAAAAAAAAGGATATGGATATGGATATGGATTCGTCTCGTACCGCCTAATGCGTTTCTAGCGTGTGCGTTCGAAGGAACATGGTTCAACTTACAATGGTCGTTCAGAGTGCTCGACAGCAAGAATTGCGAAACACGAGGGTTACTGCTTATTTAACACTCCTTAATGAACACAAACACATACCGTTCTGCTCTTAGGTTTACCTTTTTGGTATTCCTAGCTTTACTCTATGCGAATGCGCATGTACAGACCACTAAATGCTTGCAATAATGAATGCTCTGTAACCCCTGAGTCGGCTTCCAGTTTGTCCCTCTTATATTAGTGAAGCGAAACCACTTCAAATGAACGCATATCATTAAAATGACGTTCTTGCTTCCAACAGCCACTTTACTGTGGTTAAGTTCTTTGCGTGTGAATAAGAGTTTTAGGGACTCTTCCACCAAAGTGAGTGTGAAAATCAATGAGAATATTTTCTTCTGGAACGTAAATTATGCGTCTAAGGTTGATCACCTACACACAAAAGCACAGCCTACATCCCATTTCCTACACGGTCACGACATGCTGCAACCTGAAACAGAGCCAGCATCATGTAACTGTATGAGTTACAATCTAATTACATAAGAAAAGTGCACGGTACGCATCAAGCGATGTCAAGGGTTTAAGGAGTTGACAAAATGAGTAAAGTAAAATTTTGCAGTCGTCAAAACTGGACTTGTATACAGTATCGCTCTAATTTACCAAAAGCGAAGGTAAGCTATTGAGAGCTTTATACTTTCACGGTCTTCAATCATTGAGGTAAAAATAATTATTTAGAATATGGCAAACGTAAGGGCGTCCCACTCTAAACAATAACTTTCTGAAACATATAATAATAATAATAATAATAATAATAATAATAATAATAATAATAATAATAATAATAATAATAATAATAATAATAATAATAATAATAGTTTATTTCCACAAGCAAGTACCGCATAGGGGGGCGGGGGAGGGGGCAGGGGATGAGAAGAAACAGTTGCTCAAGGCAACTTGACTAGTCCCAAACTTCCAGACATTAGCTGCAGCAAGGCGGAAACATGTATTACAAGCATATTTGTAAAAACTGTACGCACCACAAACAAACAAAAAAAAACAGTAAGTACCGCACACAATATTATATATAAAAAAGAACAAAATAAAAGGTAACTTAGCACACACAGGTACACAAAACAAAAATAACTGCATAAAATACTAATAGAGATCCAATAGAAACTGCGCTCATCGCCAATGAAAAAAAATGAAAAAAGGGAAGGCAGCAAATAAAAAGAGCAATATACCGGCTGTTTCAGCGAACACTTTCAAAAGTTCTTAAAGGTTGCCTGTGGCAGATAGCACAATTCTAGTTCATGAGCTGGCCTACTCGAAAACGCGGACATTACTTGCACAAGAAATTGAAATGGATATTCGAATAATTAACAGAAATTCATTAATTAAGTTTTAACTAATTACCTGATGGCCCATATTGGAATTTACAAATTGTAGCCGTGGAGTTCGCAAGGCGGATCCACTTGGAACGAATTCTCGGGATGACACCAGTTTCGAGATATTAATTCCCGAACTTTGCGGAGAAATGCATTGTCGTTCCAGTTAGATTCTTAACAAAACGTCGCTTTTTGCAGTGAAGCACAAAATTAACTGGAACGCCAATGCATTTCTCCCCAAAGTTCGGGAATTAATATCTCGAAACTGGTCTCATCCTGAGAATTAATTCTGAGTGGATTCGTCTTGCGAACTCCACGGCTACAATTTGTAAATTGCAATATGGGCCATCAGGTAATTGGTTAAAAACGTAATTAGTAAATTTTTGTTAATTAGTCAATTATGCATTTCAATTTTTTGTGCAAGTAATGTCCGTCTCTTCGAGTAGACCAGCTCATTAACTAGAATTGGGCTATATGCCGCAGGCAACCTTAAATAAATTTTGAAAGTGTTCGCTGAAACACCCTGTATACGCGGCCCCGAAAAAGTGAGCCTTAAATTAATGATGACGAAACTCGACTGTTCTTTTAAGAAAGTCGCTAGTCAAGTTAGGAAATATATATCAACAGTCCACATGTTCAACCGAGAACCGAGAACTGCCCTCTAGTTATGCTCATGTAAAACTTCTCGGAGCACTTCAAACAACCGCGCCATAGCCCGCACATTTTTCTGCTGCCATTTGTGCGTGACAGCTTATAGCGTGGTGCATTCTAAGCGTACATGTAAAGGCCCTTGCCATTTTGCGTGCTTTGCGATGCTGGTCAAGGCAATCCCCCAAAGGCAAGCATGGAATTAAGTGCGCCGGGCTTCAAAAGCAGAGAAGCATAACCGGCTCACGCCCAGTAATGGCGGACCGCCTAGCGGCGCGCAAAGCCTTTTCCGTCCCTGTTTACCCCTCCTCGCAGGCTTAATAATGTTTCTTCTTTACGGTGCTGTAAATAATCCAGTTATACGTCCTGTTTCGGAAGGGAGTTCGATTCCGCGGGGCGTAAGCGCTGATTCCTTTTCAGACCCGCTCGGCGGGATGTTCTTTTGCCCTAGGCACTGCTTTTTTTTTATTTATCGCCGCGATTTCTTTTCATTCCAGGTAGCTACGGCAGACAAACTCGCACTCGGACTGCTTGCGCCTCCAGGCAATAAATTCAATAGAGCCGAATGCGTTCGCGCCAGTCGCTGGCTCCGGCTGACGCCGTTGCTTGACCGGTTCTTACCGTCAACACAGCTTAGCGCGCATTGTTTCCCCCGCCATTCTCGTGTGCGGCTGGCAATATTTCTTTTGCACTAGAGTTGCCGATTTTTCTTGTTTATTTCTGGAGGCGGTATCACGGAGTCAGACTTGACTGGTAAATTTTACGACGCAGCTCCACACAGTTCATTTTTTCTTACTGCCTGCAGGCTTTATGCTTACATGTATACGTAAAAAACACTGAGTTGGACAGATGACTGTACTGTTGAGAAGTGCCGTAAACTGACTGTAGGGAAGCAGTACGTAATGAACCATGTATGTAGCCGCGTTCAACGTGAACGTGGCTACACACACATCCTTATAAGTGTTTCTAGACGTTAAGGAACGCTTTCTACACCGTCAGACATACTAGTGTCCAACTGTATCTAACGCAACTTGCTACGCTTGGAAGATCCCCGTTACAGAACATGCACAGGGAGTGTGTCAGAGTAGTGCATTTAATTATTTCATGCAAGCTTAATTGTGTGAAGCCCGTCATCTAGGTTTCACTGCTCTATGTACTACACGCTGATGCAGTATTCAAAATCGAACCAACGGGTAAATTCACTAGAAACGACCTTACAATAAATGTTCGACGGCAATAATTGCCCCATCAAGCAGCATAGTTCCGTCTCATATGCAATAGCAGCAGCACTGCGCCTTCGGATTCTCTGAAAGTGATTCTCTGTATCCTATTATAAGAAATTTGTGCAGAAATATTTTGCCATTTCCTTACGTTCATGCTCTCCTTTCAATACAAGATTTCTTTGGAAAGAAAGTCCTTTTATGTAAATTTGACCACATCTATCTCTGTACAATGCCAATCCAAAATAAATTATTCAGAATGTATGCGAACCATGAATCCAAACATAAAATACGTATAGCATTGCTCTGGATATGAACTAATTTATTTAACTCAATCACTGCGCCATATATTTTAAATTTTATCCGGAATGCGTGTTGCTCTTATATATAAAGAAAAAATTTGGAAAACAATTATTTTACTAGGCGAAACGTATCAGCAACAATTTTAAAAGTACAGCGATACTGTCAGCGACTGAAACATTTTCAGGCACAAAACACTGGCAATCAACGCCAAGTAAGTTGCAATGAAATTATCGAAGTTTTAGGATGCTTCCAAATGCATTGATGCAATGTCGACCCTCTAGATCGTGATATTCGCCATCTGCCGTCAAAGCCATTCGAGCATCTGCGCCACGAAGGGGCTGTTTAATTTAGCATCCTGACTGCGACCCGGCATCCAAACATAGGGCTCCAGTCATTGACAGTAGTCCTCAAACGTCAGGCTGATGCGCGTGAGGCTTGCAGCACTAATGTTTTCGCACAGGACCAAAAAGACGATGCGAGGCCTATAATTGTATGCCACAAAGTGGAAGTTATATGCACTATATAACGTACGTACACTATACTGATGAACACCTGGTAACAAAGTTCTGAACAGTGAAAGAGATGCACAGGCCAAGCGATTGCTGGCCCAGACTGTCAGAAGTAAACACCCTACCTGTAGCAAACGCCTTATCCAACGGACCAACCAACCAACTATTGGCGCTAACGTTGCTCAGGAAACCATGCAATAAGAACAAAGGTTTCCGATCTCAAAAATCCCCCTTCAGCAGTTGCTTACTGAAACAATGTAAACATCACGCATTACCAGATGCCCACGAGGACGATGATATGACGACGAAAAGAAAGAACTCGCAACATTCCTTCGAACCGGTAATGTTTGCACAAGTTATTTGTCATTAGTTATTTTCTTCTACTCTTTCACTTGTTCTTCCGTGCATTTGTACAATGCCTTTCGAGTTCTTATACTCCTTTGTGTTCCCGCAATATACGATAGTCAGTTCGTCCTAGCTATTTCCTCTTGCCGTCACAAGTGCCTGATCTGATTCTCTTGTTCGCTATAGGCCGTCCTCGCGAATCACAGGAACGGACAGGGGCGCAGACCAGCAATTGGTAACGCAAACGCGAAATGCCAGCTGGATTCAGTTTCTCCTTGTATTTCTGAAGCCCCATACTGGTATACTTGGCGCCTACTCCACATTGCTGCTTCGTGTGCACTTCCCTTCTCACCCATTCGCTATTCGCGTGATCCACTCTCTTAGTTCATTGCATTGCCACCAAACCCGCGCCAGTACCTGTAACTACGGCGAGCGCGTCCACACACCATTCGCCTATTTCTGTGCTGCATTACACAGCAACGCACAGTGTCCCTCGCATTCGCTCAAGCCTGATTTCACTAACTTTGTCACTCTAGACTAGCTCTGATATCGTGAATTTCTTCGCTATAGCGCCTTTGGAAAGTTTAGAAAACATCGAGGACGACTCCGGCGACACGGGCTAGGTGACGAACCGGTAAATTTGGAGTGACTTGAATGGCAGGCGCACTTCAGATTGCCCGACCATGCACAGAATTAGATTGATAAGCTACACAGGCGTTCTTTCCGCCTCACCGAGGAGCGAGCGTCCGTCTGCTGCGTCTTCGTTACGTAACGACAAAGCCAGAGTCGGCAGCAACATCGCCTGCTCGGTAGGCAGGGTAGCTCGGTAGGCAGGGCAGCAGGGGAGGCCGCTTCCTTGATTGAACCACTACATCACCGTTAAGAAGGGACCGCAGTGCAGCAAGACGCGCCAGCCTCGCTTCTGCCTCAACGCCTAACAGAACCTCAGAAATATCGTGCAGCCTTGCCTGGGCTGAGGCAGGTTTCATCCCATTTAGAGGCGAATGCGCATTTGCCGTTGCCGTATAAAAACGGTTTGCTATGAACCAGGGGTAATGAGGTAGCAGTAAAGAACGGCGCGGGAAATTGACAAGGCGTAGGCCAATTATAATATTAAGGTGCCAACAGCGAGCTCGACCATATGGCTGGTTAAGAAAAGGTACATACAGCCTCCAGGATGCTGCAACGATTTGGAGATGGAGGGTATCCGAGCGAAACACCTCTTTCCTGATATTAGGCTAGCGTGTGTTCTTCTCCATTCTCTTTGTCTTGTTTTCTGTTTTACTTTTTTCTGTCTGCCTTCTTTTTCGTTTGTGCACCGGCCTGCACTGAAGCACGGTACAAATGCAAAGAGCAGCAGGAAGATACACCATTCGAATGCGCAATTAGAGGTAGATAGATTGTCGGAATATTCACAACTCACGTTCTGACTTTACTTTATACAATGGTTAAAGTTTTTACAAATACGAAATGCAAGAGAAGATTCCACATAGTAGTATCGGGAACTCCTAACTTCATTCCAATAGGTACCTTAAGAGTAACATGCAGGGTGAATGAAGAAAAAAAAATAGGAACTTCATTTCTAACATGGTTACTTCCAGCGATACCCAATAACCATAAACAGTGGTGTTCTGATTTTCCTAGTGACCCTTAAGATGCTTTCACGTACCACGTTAAGTGCCCTCGTGCCACCTTAACATGTAGGCCTAACTGGGGCTTTCGGAGTAAAACTCCCCACTTATGATTTTAATGATTGCAAGCGTTGCCGGCAGCGCAAGCCTTGCGGTATTTTTTTTTGTAACATTTAAATAAGAAATAGAATTCATTTGCAGCTATTTTTCTATTGAATAATTTATTCACGCCTCATACAATGGCATTGAGAATGGCAGCTTCCGCTGTCAACTGCTCCACAACCGGTTATCATATAAGCGGAAAGATACATGAGGTTTTGAAAATAAAATGAAATAAAATAATTGTGTGATTACAGTCAATAGCGCACATAAAAATATAATTTCTTAAAGCGTTGCTTAGGTCTTGCGAAATGAAAGGACTTCCTGGTAAGAAAAGAATGTTGCAGTTGATGGACGTCCTAGTTAATGGGAGCGCTAGCGCTAGCAAATCCCGCCGTAACGGACTGGAACAGCAAGTAACGAGTTTAAATTCTGCTGTACAGAGTTTGCTACGCAATCATGCAACTGCACCTGGATGAATCGTTAACAGAAGCAAGTGCAGAGAGAGGGAGAGATATAAATGTGGGATCGGAAAGACAGTGATGTTAACCGAAATAAAGGTTTTTGGTCTCCTACCGTACGCCGGGTGGGGGGGGGGGGGGGGGGGGGTAAAGAGGTATGAAAGAAGGAAAGAACAACGGAGTGGCTAAGCAACTGCAGAAATCTAAGGGATGCGCCACCGGGACGGCTATGCTGTACTGTTGGAGACTCTTCATGCGCAGAAAAATAGGAGAATTCGGAATATGCGGCACCTAAATGTATGGCCAATTCCGAACCAGACAAAATGAAAACGCAGTACACGGTCTAAACTGCGTACCAGCTGATGTTTATGAGGAGATGTATGCTTCTTCGCGACATATGGGGTGTCCCAGCAAACGTTAGTCAAGCTGTCCAACAAAAAGAAAAGAAATATTAAAGAAGCAACAGTGTGCTCGATAAAATTTTACCACCTACGGTGTTCGCGCGTCAGAGCTATGACGACCGATCACCGTAGGTTTTATAGTTGTATCTCGCAACGTGTTTTTTAAAACCCTTTTTTTTAGCACCTTGGCTGACGCTAGCTGGGACACACGGCCGGTACATGTCCCAAAGGCTCACGTTTAGCGCCTCTAATGAATAAGCCTATTGTGGATTTTTCTTTCCTCGTCTTTTTCTTATGCAAAGACGTTGCAAATCAACTGACGAAGTAGGCATGTTCCTTGTTCTAGTGCTACGGATGCTGGGCCACAATAACAACTTCTCCGTCATCGTTATTCTGTTTAACAGCGAATCGATCTTCTTCGCCCTTCCACATCAACTCGGGCGGGGACCACAGTCCTGATCTTTCGTTGGTCATGTAATGCCTAATACGCACATCCTTGCAAGATCACCGACGCTAAGCAGAAATAGTATCGGTCAAACGACGAAGCTTCGATATTTACCAGTTAGCCCACGTCAACCCCTTAGTTGATACCGCTCAGTCCTTCGTAGGGAGGTCACCTGGGAACACCGAGTGCCAATAGCTCCTTATCTGCCGCGGAATAGTTCAGGTGTCCGCCTTGAGCAGCACAGTTACGTTGTACGATGCAGGGGATCCCCTCAACCCTCAGGAACAACTCTCGCACTCACTCCCTATATTATGACGGGCACCGCGACTAGGAGCAGTGAGCGATCATAGTTTTCAAGAACATAAAGTGCGAGTATAGACCTTACATTAAACCGACATGGAACTATTTCGTAAACGTTTTATGGCTCACGAAAACTATGCTAAGCGCCGCTTTGTGCTAAATATGTTAATTTTTCTGTTTATACTTAATTGTGATAGCAAGGTATACGTACGACCATATAAAAGACAACAGGCAATGAAGCCAAGGCTTTTGCCTGTTGACATTTACATGGTCGTGATCAACTAAAATCAAGCCCCTTTCTCATTCAAGGTATACTTAGTGTTTCCACTGGTTCATGTAAACTTGTCTGCAGCCTCGTGTGGGTCATATATCTAACAAAGCACAAGACGTAAAGACAAGAAATGTGCCGAAAAACGTGGAAAGACGCAATGGCGCCCCCCGAAGTGAGGGACATGCACGAGACTCACGAAACGCCTGGCTCCTTTGCGAAGCGGTCGTTCGCTCGGTGCTGTGTAATTGAAAGGGCATTGGGGCTTTAAATATCCAAGCACTCCAAAGAACGTAGTTACTATTTAGAATTCATTGATAATATCAATTAAAATTTGGCGGATATATCAAAAATATTCGTTTGACAACACCGGCCGTTTGGTCATTTGATCGGGTGACCCTTTGAAATAACATTGAAAATCCGCAGTTTTCCCGAACAGTATAAATCAAGCAGTACATCTCAGTTATACATATATAGCCGGCTTTTCTGGATAAAGTACAACAGAGGTTTATGATAACTACAGTGTTCCCCTCACAAACCCAAACTACTAACGCATTGTTGCTTATTCGGGTGTTTTAGAAATAGTATAACCAATAGACTTTGCGTGCACAAAAAACCAAACTTCGTTGTAGTACATTTGCGTTCTTTGCGTTCATTCGTAAGCCCGGCAGTTTGCGTCCATTGGGTGCGCAAAATCTAAAACTCCCCATTGTGGTGCATATGTTGCGCGTATTGGTACCTGTCTTGTGCGAAGATTCTGTATCAGTTGTGTAGTTTTCCCTTTCGCGCCTCTCTGGATGCGCTCTTGTACTCTGCAGTGTTGTCAGCGAATACCACCTAAACAGCTAAATGTTGCCACAACGTGACGAGACTCCGACGTATACGGCCTCATGTATCCGACTACCACGCCACGACATCTGCACTGCAGATCTCGAAAGTCGCAACTAATTTGAGATATTCAGCATCGAATTTCAACGGTAAATCTAGGCAACATCGAAACCGAGCGCCGCGGCAGCGCAGAAAATGCGGCCCCGCTATCCTATCAAACCGAAACACTCCGTGAAGACACACGAAAGGAAGTTCGAAACTGAACGTCTCGGCCAGTAGCGGAAGCTACTGATACGGCACTGCTTTGCCGTGGCAAGCATGTGCGGTTGTGTGTCGGGTCAGGATTTGCCACGACATGCTATCATTCAAACTTCGCCCCACACTCCTTTACGGGACGTTGCCGTCTGACGCGCCGCAGGACGCGCTCAGTCTCGATGCCTCGATTGAGGTTTGGAATGTGATGATGAATATCTCGGATTTGGTGCGATGTTTAAGATTCTTAAAAGAGGGGACATGCCGATGTCATGTCTTTCAAATTTACCAGTTAGGGCCCTATAACGTAAAAATATTACAATCTGTTTTATTTCAATCTCCTGACGTCAAATTTACGCAACCGCCGACGCAAGCATCGGGTGATGACCCGCAGCGTTGTCTGAACAGCCCAATCAAAGGCTCTACTCGTTGATAGGAGGTCACCTTTGTTCGCTTTCATAGCGAATAACATTGCCGACACTGAGCGGTTTTTCTTATCTAATTGGCTGACAAGAGGCGAGGAGCACGCTAAAGTGGAGATGCGTTCGATGGGGCCGAGCCAGCGCAGGGAAAATAGATAACCGGATAAAGAGGGTAGTGCCGGCGTCTTCGATTGGCCCGCTTCCATTTACTTAGCTTGCGGTGGCTGGTCGAAAATAGCGGTGGCGTGCAACGGAAGGTTAAGAATGCCGCTAAAACAGATCCTCAGCAAGGAATAGTTGGCAGAACGATGTCGTATACATGCCGAAAGGGCTCGATAACGTTTTACTGCCACGCAGAAGGGTTTATTATACGCGAATAAATCCACACTCACCGGCAGATGCGAGTAGCGAGTTCCTGAGTGATCGCCGGGCAGCCATCTTGTATTCCTTTCGGAAGGGGGCAGTCTCTGGCTATTCAGAAAAAATTCAGTTTTGTTCGGCATATTACCGCATCTTTAACGCGTACGGTGAGTTTTCGCCGTTTTGTGACGTCGCGTGACAGACAGGCGAAGTGGGCGTAGCCAGAAAACATTGGACCAATAGCCGAGGGCTAATGGTGAAAAGGCGTCGAATCAGGAATGATTATTTTTATTTTGTTCGGTCCAATCGTGCATGATCAGTGTGTACACGTCATTTCATATGGAGAGCTATCGTGGTATTCGTGAAGTCGCGACAGAACGCCGAAGTTGGGGGTGGTCCGAAAATTCTTAGACCAATCGTGGAGGGCTGAGTGCACAATTGGAATAGAAAAGTTGGAATAGCTTTACGTAATAGCGCTCTAGACAACTGCCCCCAATACACTAATAAGGAAGTTAATTAATGAATTTTTGTTAAAAATCTTCTGAGGCTCACGTTATTAGCGGCAAAGTATGTCCGCCTCGCCAAGGAACTCGTCGGCAAAAACGCCACGCTTGTTGCCCTCATTACATGTTTACAAAAAATTTGTTAGGGCTAAAAAAAAACACCTTGTATGGCATCAGTCCACAGCGCTGTATACGTAGACTCACGTAACATATCGCACACACCGCGCTGTGCCGTCGCTCATACCCAGAGAGGTGTTGGAGTCTCAGCCGGTAACGTCACATTCCCTCTCGATGCCACGTCCACTGTGTGACTCACTGGCGCGTGCCTCGCCATAATTCCTGCTCTCAGTTAATTAATTATAATTGTAGGAGGCACTTTTCAACACCCCAATGAAAACAAACGGCGAGTCAACAGAGTGCGGGAGCATAGTTTTAGCACGCTGTGTTATTCCTCTGTCCGTATCTACTGTTTAATATGCCACGCACTCCTATGTTACACGATGTCATTCGGTGGGCAAATATGCCAACTTAAGTGGTTATTTACGCACGTTCTAGTTAAACGTCAGCGCATTCCAGAAGGCGTCTTTAACATTTCTTTACCACATACAATGTATACATATATTTGATAAGTTAGCGCGCTATACCAATTTCTCTCTCTGCACGGATCGCTTAAAATTGCGAATGCAGCTCAGCGTTATGCAGAGCCGCTCAGCAAGCAATTAAAACAGCAGTTATTTGCATTCGTTCCAATTAGTCCTAGCTAGTTTCCGCAAATAACTTCCCTCCGTTCACACTTTGCCCAATTATTTGCGTTTGCTTTGATGATCATAGCTCATTTCTGCAAACACCATTACTCTGTCCTCAGAGTAAACCATATCCGTGCAATCTTTCAATAAAACCTCTCCAACTCTTCTGTATGCCACACAATCGTTTGAAGTGAAGTTGCAGGGGAAGCAAACACGGAACAGACACACTAGGCGGGCACGAAAGGTACGGTGAAAAATTCAAATTAGCTGCAGACTGCGTAAAGGAGAAAGGCGCCGGCGCACGCTAATGAATAGCTCTCGATGGATGAACGCATATCAGTGAACCGCCTGCTTCCTATATGGTATATATCGAACAGCATTCGTATAGTCATTCAATTTGCACGTGCGATTCTTGTGCAAACATTTCGTCGGCAAAGGCTACAAGCAATAAATAGGCACCGGCAGCATTAATGATGCAAACATTCGCCGGTCGAGTGTAACTTCTAGTCTATTTTGTTTTATGCAACAATAGCCACCACATGCTATATTTTGCACTCGACATTCTTAGCCTAGACATTTGTTTGGACACGCCCGCTTGTGCCAACGTCCCTCTGTCAAAGAGTACTTCGCATTCAGAAATGAGGGGATGTGTTTCAACCGTCTTTGTGTCCATAGGGGCCGTTTTTAATAACCCCACTTAGAATTAGGAATGTAGTTGCGAAGCTGTGCACAGAGAGAGATAATATATGTAAACGGGATGAGAAAGGCAGGTAGGTTAACCGGTCAAGATTCTTGTTTGCTACCGTGCATTAGGGGAAGGGTAACGGGAAATGAAAGACGGAAAGCACAGCGGAGAGAAAAAGCAAGGAAACGAAAAAAAAAAGAAAAAGACCAGGGAAGGTTGTGAACGACCATGAGAACTACACTCTCTCCATGGAGTAGGCCACTCGAACTTAGCCGAAGAAGTAATCTAAATACTAGAGCACCGCCAACGGTGAAGCCGTATTCGAGTCATGATCTGGCAGGGGTATAGCTCCATCGCACGCAAGTAGTGAACACGGGGGGCAATGTACTCCAACAGCACAGCCTCAGAAAAGAGGTGAAAGAGAGAGCGTTGAAAAAAAAAGAGGAGAATGCAACATGAGCTGTGTGCGAAAGCAGATACCCAACGCAAGAAGCCGAATAACAATGGGAAGCGTAGCGCTAAAGCAGAATTAGCCGCAAGCTCTGATAATTTCCTCAGGCAGATTTGGTATGCGCACGGTATATGGCGTTCGATCGCCGCCGCAGCCGCCAGCTCATTACCGCTCATCTGCAGGAGCCGCACGCGTCGACGTGCTCGCCGCGTATCTAGAGCGGTGCGCGCGGGTGCGCTCAAGAATTTGGATAACGCACTCACACGCCAATGCCGTGGCTATAGCGTTGGCTGCCGCTGGCGCCGCTCGACGCGAAGCTTAATTCAGAGCTGCATGACAAACGGTTATGGCTCAAATCTTGCCGGTTGCGCGTGTTTGCGCTTCTCGCCTGCGGCTTCATCCGTACATGAGTTGCTAGAAACCACTGAGGCGACGATGGCGGCCCACTCTTCTTTCTTTTTTCTTCTTCCTTTCAGGGAGTCTGTTCCAGCTATGGGTGCAGGCGTCGGAGATTGGACTCCGCACTACGAGAGTTGGCAGCCTAACGGCGCGCCTATGCTCCGGAAGATAAATGCGGGCTATTGTATCGCAACTGCGTCCAGCATTCGAAAGATTGAATAAAGATTATATTAGACCTCATCCGATACAATGCGCTGCACAGCAAGGTTTTATACAACGTCGTTTCCTCGGCAACTGTCTGTAACTTCAATCTTTATTACATGTTATCTTATAAATGTGCAATGCCTAAGCTTAGCGCGAGAACCTGGGAATTTCGCCAAATAGTATGTTGCTTGGATCGATACGATTTAACGTCCCAAAGCACACAGGGGCTATGAGAAGCACCGTAGTGAAGGGCTCCGCGGTTTAATTTTCACCCCACAGGGTTCTGTAAACTTCACCAAAAGCACGGTACGCGAGTGCTTCTGCATTCTGCACCATCGTAACGTGGCCGCGAAAGCCGTGAGTCGCACCCACGCCCTCGTGTTCATGAGCGGAATGCTATAACTGTCGCACCACAGCGGCTGGTAAGATATATATATATATATATATATATATATATATATATATACTGCTTATAAACGCCGACTTGTTTGATGGCTGGACCTAGCTGCAGCGCCATTTTGATATAGGGCAGACGTCCAACATCCATAGAAGCCTCGATGGAACCTCCAGAAGACTTCAATGACTTACAAGACGGCTGTCGAGATCACGTGACTATGGGATGTTTAGATATAATTTTGCGGTAAAGTTCGTTACCAACTTAAAAGAACACTATGTACACTACATCAAACACGAAGGATGTCACACGCGATGTTCTCATAGTTATGAACCCGCCGAAATATTGAGCACAAGTGTCAACACACAAAACAATATGGGCTGCCTTATATGTATTAGACGTTTCACAAATGCGCGAGCTGTGTATCTCTTTTGGAGATGACCGGCTCTAAACACCGCGTCTTAATATGGGTAAAACGTCTGTAGAAGAACATCATTTCGGAATTAAAGCAAACGTAGAAGCTATGCGATTAATGATCATTTTCCAGGCATGCACTGTCGGTAATTCGTGGGTGCAAATGTGAACGGTGACAATTGTTCAACCAATTGCCAGCGATAATTTTGGTTGCAAGTTTGACAAGCAGTCTTTGGGAAACTCAGTTCAAAAAAGGAGAATGGAAAGGAACCAGAAAGAAAGGAAGGAAAAAAGAAAAACAATTTTTAAGGAACCACATCGTGCACAATGACCCGGAAGAGTTGTAACCGCGCCCCAATCGAGAGTTACTTGTATCCGTGAAGATGGATAGCGGCTGTGCACTTATCTATTTTTTCTCACCTTTTTGGGTATGCAGGGCGTTAAGTTTTCGATCGCCTTTTGCAATCCGTGACCAAATTCTCGGGTCAGCATAAACCGCGAACACCGAGTCCCTACACGCCGATCCTATCCCTTTGCGAGTCATAAAACCCAAGCTGACGTCGTACCGATAGACTTTCTCGGTGAAATTCGTCCGCCAGGCAACGATTTCACGCATCGCTTCGCTCTGCAGCTCCTCTTTCCATGAAGAATAGTCGCTTTACGCCCGAGGTCGTAGAGCTGGAGCAGAAAAACTAAAAAAGAATAAAAAGCATCAGGCTAAGTCTCAGGATATTGAAGGCAAGTTTTCCTTACACATGTACTATACGACAGCCATATGGCTTCTTATTATTTTAGGCCTTTGATCTGTAGCACCTGGCTATAAAACCGTGACTACCAACGCGATTTCCTTGCATGCAATGTTGACATAGGCGTTCCACAGTGGACGCGGGCCCGTTCTTGCCACTGTAATCATGTTCTCTCTTCTCGCACTAAATTAGTTTCTTTTTTTTTTTTTTTTTGTAGCGTTAGCTACACTGGCCTAGCCAAGCCCGTTTCGCGCGGCACATCAAGAGCCGTGCTGCGCATGCGCAAGGATCAGTGATGTCACACGGCTTGCGCACCGGAGCCACCGGAGCCGGCACCTCTCGCGCACTCCGCCGCCGCCGCGCGCGGCTCACCGGCGCCGGTCTGCGCATTCCAGAGGAGTGACGTCGTAGCCGTGGTAGACGCACTGGCGCCGGCGCGCGCTCACTGTGCAGTCGCCGTCTGACACTGCGCTGGAGCCGCTGCGCTTCTGACTGGCGTTTGTGTGTGTCATTGGAGCAGCAGTAAGCGTGACAATCAAGCTAATCCTTGACAATCTAGACAACCAGGAAAGCTAAGAATAATCAGCTGAACCTTTGCTAACGCTACGTATATCCTGGCATAGCCGAGCTAAGCCACTGCAACATTTTTTTCTACATGGAGTGCTTGCTTACCTGTGTTATCACCTCAGGGAGGCCCTGTGACGTCTGTTGATTTCGGACATTATTTGAGCGTAAACTTCGCAATGAATAGTTTGAAGCATTTGAAGGACTGCCCTAGAATGACAGGATATATAGCCCATTTGCAAGGTGGTTGTTGTCCGACATATTCCACCGCGGCGCCAAGAGCGGAGATGCCGGGTCCCGTGGTTGTCGCGTCGTGTAGGGATCTCGAGTTTGATGACTACCAGTGGAACTGAGACAGCAACATGGTTTGTAGAATTAGTTGTTTATCAGTCAGAACAAGAAGTACGTAAGAGCGCTCAATGTGACCTGCTTGAGCGCATGCCTTCTTCGTAAGCCATGGAATCCAGGAGCCTTTCTCTGGCTTCATAAGACAGCCTTCTTGTTCCAGGCGAAAATCTCAATAATATATATATCCTGGCCGCAATCATACCGAAAGACTGCAATGGGGGCCTCTCCAGTGGCAAGCGAGAAAAGTGGTGTACATTAATACGCGGCGAACATGCACTCGTTGGTAACAACCTAGCCGATGACGCTGCCCAATTTACCCCCGGGTAGCGCCGATGCAGCCTACATAATGCGTTCGAATGATTATTTCTGGGGTTTTACACGCCAATAACTACAACATGATTAAGAGGCACGCCGTAGTTGGGTACTCCGGATTAATTTTAACACCTGGGGTTCTTTAACGTGCACACAATACACGGTACAGGGGCGTTTTTGCATTACACCCCCACCGAAATGCAGCCGCTGCGGCCGGGATTTGATCGCGTGCTGTCGGGCTTAGCATCGCCACGCCGAAGCCACTTCGCCACCACGGCGGGTCACAGTGCATAATCAAGAGTGGAATTAATACTTTGCCATCTTGCACGTAAGGTCACATCGGCTCGTTTCAAAATTCCACAGAACTACAACCTTGCTCGCACAGCCTAATTGCACTACCGCCAGATCTCTCACGACGTGGTGTAAATATGGTGTGGTGGTTGCTTTCGGATTAGCTTTCACTCATTGTGCTCTTACATTGGAATTGCTGACTCACCAATGAGTGCTCTGTGCATGAAGACGCGAAGAGGCTATAAAGTACTTTTTCTGCCCCTGTTCCCACTTTAACGGACAACGCTAGACGCTACGGTATGCCTTGAGCAAACTAGGCGATCGGTCTTTACACAAACTAAGGACCTGACAGCCTCGCCCCACCTCTCCGCCCACAAAGCCGCAAGAAAGCTTCCGCAGAACTTAGAGGCGATGCATTTCAGTATCCGACCTTAGACAAACTACACCTTATCTACACTACACGCGATAAATGTGAGCTCTTATCCTCTTTGTCTGCCACACACCAATCCTCTACGCTATATGTGCAATAATCTCCCTTGCTTCGTCTCGCTCTATCTCTCGTAATATATATATATATATATATATATATATATATATATATATATATATATATATATATATATAACGGTGCCGCGGTAGCTCAATTGGTTAGATCATTGCAAGCGTAATGCGAATACGTGTGGGATCGTCCCCCGCCTGCGGAAAGTTGTCTTTTCATCCACTTTCACTTCCATCAATTTATCATGTCTTCAATTCAATTATTCAATTAGTAAGTACAAGTAAGTTGCTTTATGTCGTCCTTGGTGTCTGTTTGTTGGCTTCCTATGATTATATATATATATATATATATATATATATATATAAGTGTGTGTGCCTGCTGCCAAGTGTTGCTCACGCGCGCATGGACCAATTTCAGGACATTTACATAAAGCAAAGAAACTATAGTTTTGTTCAAACAGCCCAACATAGTCCTTTCAGTGCTCCTATCAACACCAATGTGACGCATGAATTGGTATCCCAGAAAATCGAGGTGATCTTCGTACGCCAGAGAAAATTTGTATTGCCGTAAGCAGTGACGTAGTCGTATATCAGGGAGCGAATATTCGACCGCAGACTTCGGAACTCTGAAGCCAGAGATAAATCATTCGATAGTACATCCTAAACACTTGAAAACTGTTTTCAGAAATATGAAAAGTTCTTCGACTTTCTGCCCCATGTGTGAAGGATTGTTCTTTTCTATAGCCGCCGCTACGTGCCGACCCTGGAAGATGAAAGGCGATTTGTTAACGCCTCTGTCTAGGTGCGTATGTATAGCGGGATGTAAGTACTTGTTACTGATCAATCTGGTTAAGGTGCGCCGCAACTTCATCTGTCGCTCCTCTGAGCAAGTTCCCAGTTCACTTGGGAGCACGCCACATACAGTCCGGTAAACTTGTGTCTTCGTGCGAAGTAGCGGCCTTCCGCTTCGACTGACAGCTGCGCTGCGTCATGAAGACAAGGCTCTGATCGGTTGCGGCAAGCGCTCTATCACGGGATACTCTCTCGATGTGTGTTACTACTATAGTCGGAAAGCCCTGTAAGCGCGCCTAGTGCAGGTATTCCTAGAAATTAAGAGATTAGATAGATAGATAGATAGATAGATAGATAGATAGATAGATAGATAGATAGATAGATAGATAGATAGATAGATAGATAGATAGATAGATAGATAGATAGATAGATAGATAGATAGATAGATAGATAGATAGATAGATAGATAGATAGATAGATAGATAGATAGATAGATAGATAGATAGATAGATAGATAGATAGATAGATTTATACTTCTTGCTTGAAAGTCATAACCGCAGAGCATGCGATTACATAAGAGAACTCGCAAAGTACAATTTGCAGCATGCTGACGCATTCTTCTGAAGGCAACGCTGCAGAAGATGCAACGAGCCGAGTCGTTGCTAGGGCAAATTGTGTAAAGACCTCAGATTCGTGTCATACAGTGAGCACAATGTCTCCTCGATTGCCGCAGCTACGAATCTAATCTAATTTGCCAGCGGTTACAAGGTTTTTACAACATTACTCCTCCTACTTCAGATTGAAAACGAGCCAGAATTGAATACAGCCTTTTCTCTTTGTTTTAAAACAAGTTCAACCAGAGTGCTTGTAAGGCCAGGTCGCTTTTTTTAATTACTTTTACATCACTTTCTTTTTTTTTTTTAAACAACGCAGCTTGTAAAATTGAGCGGCGCCCGTTCATGGAAACGCGTCGTTCCGATTGGAGGAGCGTCGCCTTTCGAGAACTGCCTTGGTCATGTGACGCGCCATAAAACACGTGCGACACACGCATGGGCGGGTGGCGAGAATCTCGGAGACGGCAGACATTCCTTCCCTCCATCACCCTTCTTTCAGTTCATGCTTATCTCCCCGCGAAATTTCCGCTTCTTATTTAACTTCTCTTCTTCTTTTTGTCTTTTCTATTTTTTTATTTCTATTCATTTTTCTGTCCCTCTCTCCGTCTCTCTACCCCTCTCACGCGGGGATTTCTTGTTTCTTGCGCGCGAATGCCCCTCGCGTTTCCACGAGCTTGAACACAGTCGGTTTCCTATAATCCGTTTCTTCTTTTTTTTTCACACAACTCTCTAAACATCTTGACACACAAAGAAAAGTATGCGGAGCAAAAAAAAAAAAATTATCCAGGCTCTTCCATCCCATTTCCCGAACCCGCGAGATCTTCCACGAGACGTCCGACAGCAGCAGCAGCTCTTCCTCGTTCTCGCACCATTCCATTTCGTACTTCGGCACGCCGAGCGACGGGCTGGCTGGTTTTATAACCCGGCCTTAGCTCTTTGAATCGCTTGTCCCGCTTTTTTCCGGTTCTTTCCATCGGCACCCCTTCAGGCTACAGCTTTTGTCTCGAATCGCGAACTTTTCTTTTTTCTCAATAAACACCTCTTCCTCTGCCACTCGTCCTTGCGCTATAGCACACTGTCTTTGTCTCGGCCGTGGTTTTGTTTCCTTGTACAATTTCTTTCTTTCTATCCAGTGCTTTTCCTTCTCTTAACCCTTTCCTACTTTGTACCTATCCATTGAGTTCTACTTCCTGCTATCAAAAAGTGAGGGATGATGTGCCGTCAAAACTCGAAGTAATCAATAAAAGAAAGAAACAACACAGATATGAGTACATTGGACAAATTTCTTTTTTTCGCAACGCCGGTACTGTCGAGCGCCGGAAGAAAAGAAACAGCACGAATTTTTGCATGTCTCAATGACTTCACTTCTTGTCCGAGGCGCCAGTGTTTGACGTTCTTAGCCAGTCTGAAGGTACGTTTGCACGCCTGTTTTGTTCCAGAGGTGCAGCTGAAAGGAATAGAATAGAAAAAGAAGGAAATCGTGTTTGCCCAGCGCCACGTGCCTGAATTGGAGGAGTTTATCTACGAGAATCGCGCTGGGGGAGATAACTACGTGAGGAAACAAAGGCTTACAGCTTAATCTTTCGATGAGGGACTCATTAGCTGGAAAAGCATCAACGCGAACCAGCCGTAAGCACGCAACTACAGACGTATTTTTGCTGTGCTTCATAGCGTGTCCGCACTGGTATGAAGTTTTTTTTTTTCTTTTTGTTCTTCTTTCTGGGGTTTTACGTGCCAAAACATACATACATACATACATACATACATACATACATACATACATACATACATACATACATACATACATACATACATACATACATACATACATACATTACATACATACATACATACATATGACGAAGAACAAAAAGAAATACTTCGAACCAGTATATATATATATATATATATATATATATATATATATTGATTCAGCGTTGGGCGTGCTATGAATAATGAGTATAGTCGCACGTACCACAAGTGAAAGCAGGTGACATGCTGGCTCCTTTAAATTATTTTTCTTTGAATGTAGTGAAGAATAGTTTTAATTTTATTCAGCGAGAATGTCCCGGAGACATCGCCACAGAAATAAGAACTGATGAATAAAACGCATAAGCATATGCGAAGAATGTCCAGTTTGCGTCCTGTTCTGCCGCGTCCTGTCCAGCGTCACTTGTTCTTTGACAGGGTTTTTTTTTTATTATTATTGTCCCGCAAAATCCCACCTTCTAGATTGACTACGGCCACGGTTGACTGACATGTCAGTAAAACGCCCTTTTACCAGAATAATATCCGCTAAGATTGATTCAGGTTGCGTTGTAGAAATCTTGTTCGTGTTATCGATCGCAGTTGCCTCGAATGCAAAAAAAAAAATGATACACGAACGCTTGACGTCATACGACTCGAAGTGTAGAAATAGAGTCACGCTGCGAATTCTCAGTGCAGACAGGGAAGTGCGCCACCCGGGGCTGATTTTGTATTCACCACAGCTACCTCGCCAACTCCGGTTCGTGGTCAGGTGACCGGGCTTCGTCGCACCGCTTAGCGTGTCCAGCGGCAATCGACAGAAACGGAGACCATTGAGAACATTTCGTCGGTACGTGGCTGACATCTCTTCGATTCACCGAGAACGACAGACAATAAGCCACGCGCCGCTTCAATGTAAACAAGCAGATGTTCTTGGACAAGCGAGTCCAGCCGTTCGGCTGCCATTAAAGGCAGTTGAGGTTGTTTCACATCGACGGGAAGGATGATAAGGCATGACCTACATGCTGGCGGACAACAACCACGAGCTCTTGTTTCGACAGATTTGAGCGGTCGCGAACATAATCAATGAAACCCGCTCCTTCGCACGGAATGAACCATGACGAGAAATGCACTTTCGGACGATCGTGCACAGGAACATTTCGTGCTATTTGCGGTTAATGAGCGAACCCTGAGCAAGAACACTGAGAAATTTTAATAGTGAGTGGCGTTGTATTGGTTGTTTCCTCCATTTGCTACTAAAGTCTTGCGATAACGATGGTTGGCCTAGGTCCTTCTCAGTCCATCTGTCCCTATAGTTCTGCGTTTACACGCAGTATATAGTTACAGGTCTGAAGCGTTGTAGAAACTAGAGCTGACCTCATATATATGATCCGGGCCAGTACCCTATATACGTACTTGAGTAAGGGCTGCACTCATGTAAAAGCAGCACCCCCACCTTGGCAGGCGAATATTTATATAAAAAAGCTGTGGCTCCATTCCACGCTGTGAAGGTGGTTGGACAGCGAAGCTGTAAACGAAACCCACAACGATTACCCATTGTGACGTAACTTGAATTAACACACGTGGCTCTACAAAGAGTGAAACCAGAGACAAGTGAAATGTACTTGACGACACCCTTTGTTACTTCGCAACGACATTATATTCACGCTGTTCTTCTGGCGTCTTGACTTTCCGTGGTCGACCTATGGTAGGCTGGAACGATATGAATGAGTTGATAGACTGTGGTGACGTCACTACGTGATTTCTATGCTGTTCGGTACTTTCTACTCGGAGTAGCTTACGCAACCGTAATCTTTACCGGGAAACACACGCGGGAGAAGGAACGTGATTCGCATTATTCGCAGACGTCATTAGTATACATTATAAGGTTTGCACTTCACACGAGGGTGTTTAATGACGTCATCACCTTTTGAAGAAGCTGCCAACTTAATCTTTACCGGAACACATCGGAGGGTGTTTCCATTGTTCACACGCGCCTTATCATCCATCATGTGGTTTGATGCTTGTGTTGTGGTTTTTCTTTTGAAAAAGAGTGCTGAGCTATATGCTGTAAAGCCATGATCTTTTTTCTTTTAACTCCCTCAGCAATTTGGCCATTATGGACGCCTTTCTTACTGTTTTAGTTTTTATGAGCTATTACAGTTAACACGAGTGAAGTCGTAGGCTCCGTTTGAGCGGAGAATTAAATTTTATGCGCAAGTGTCAAATGACCCATTGAGCGAAATGCAGCTCCACTAACGTGAAACCTGGGGAGATGCGAAGCATGCAGTGATGCACCGCTAATGGGCTCATACTGCCTTAAGCAATGGCTCATAACCCCGAAAACGCGGCCTCCCCATTACGACGACAGAAGAGAAGTGAAATTATACGCTGGAATGATGAGCGGCAACGCAGCCAGCTGCGGAAGACGACGACGACAACGAGCGCGTGCCGAGCGTGAGCACGAGCCGCTTGCATGCTTACCAAGACGTTTTTTGCTTACGCCGACGACACGAAAATTTCCTTGGCTGGTAGAGGTAGAGGCTTCGCTATAAAAAAAATGGTGTGGTTTAGCTTTGGTTAACTCTGGTTGATTGCGAAAGCTTCACTGCCCTGGCTAGGCCCATTGTCGAGCTGTGGCCGAGGTGTGGCTTCAGCAATGATATACAGATACAGACAAGTTTGCAATAAATACAGTGTTTATTCATCATTTTTTATGCCTACGAAGACACTACAGTGATCAGTAAAGTAGTGAGACTTGGTTGCAACTCGCAGCCGGGCCCAACTCTACTCGGGCAACGACGGCAATGTCTCCTTTCAGGGCTCCGTAAAGGCCTAAATATAGTCCGACGTAGCGTGAACGCGCGCACACGTTATGTTACGATGGAGAGAACAACAGCGACTATAGTTCGACCGATGGCTCGACGTACTGGCGCCGCCAACGTAACCGGACGCACGGCCAATGCGCTCCGACACGCCCGGCTTCTGATGACGCTCGCCCGCGTGCCTAACGTCGGACTAGAAACGCGCCTTAATGCTCTCTCGTTGTTTGACCTCTAGCTCTCAAGGTGAAAATTGTTGAGTCGCCGACGGCTGCCCGAGGTAGCGTAATAAAGCTTTCGCTTCAAAAGTAACAATGCATTCGAATGAGAATGTTAAGTAATTTAATGAATGTCACTTGAGCGCGCAGGCTTTCGCCTTCACCCTCTTTGGCGTATACTAAAGTGACTGTCAATTCTTTGTTTCGCACTTTTAGTGTTTAGTTTCACATTATTTAACATAAAAGGCACGCGCTGCCGGTGTTTTGTTTCATGATATTTGTTTGTGGGCTATCATACTCAAACATCCGAGGAATAAGTTTGTAAATAATGCAAGACAAAGTGTGAGCAACGATAACGTCGGACTATAAACGCACCTTATGCTCTCTTGCGGTTTGATCTCTTGCTCTCAAGGAGAAAAGTGTTGAGTAGCCGGCGGCTGCCCGAGGTAGCGTAATGAAGCTTTCGCTTCAAAATAAGTCGACCCAAAATCGAGTGTTGGCTTCAGATTGTCTGCTCTTTATTTTGTGCAGTTGACATGTCACGTCCTTATGTGACGTGTGATGACATTGCTCAGAAAAACTTTAATGTCAGGCATATCTAACACTATGTACGGCACGGAGCATGACACCATCCACGTGTGCTGCCGAACCAAGCCTGAGCGGCGGCGACAGTGCCGGTGATGAAGACTACACGGGAACTAAGTGCGTGATGTACTGCGGCGGCGGCTGCGTATGGCACGGCTGCGCGGGCCCTATCTTGAAAGCGATCTGCGATGGGAAAAAAATAAACAATGGGGTTTTACGGGCCAAAACCAAGATTTGATTATGACGCACGCCGTAGTGGGGGACTCCGGAATAACTTATACCACCTGGGATTCTTTAACGTGGACCTAAATCTAAGTAGACGGGTGTTTTCGCCTTTCGCCCCCATCGAAATGCGGCAGCCGTGGCCGGGATGTGGGGATAGCGTTGGCCGAGTGCTGATAGCTTCGTGTGCGCTGTGTTCTCGCCGCTTACTTCGCCTTGAAGTGAGAGGCAGCACGAAGTTCAATTCGCTCGCTGCTGCGACCACGCTGTCTCACTCCAGCGTTTTGACAGCGAATGCGCGCGGTCATCGAGTGATATGTGTTCATGTTTGCTTGTGCGCGAGTTACACCATGCTTGTTAATTTAGTTACTAAGCGCAGTGTTTACAAGTTTATACGACCGATAACACTACTATCCTTACTTCGCATATACAGCTGTCTACTAATTTGCTATCGCAGTCGTTTCTTCACCCTTCGGGCGAAACTGCAATTAACTTCTTTTCAGCTGAACGGTTTTTACATGTGAAGACAGATAAAGAATGAATGGAACAAACGCTAGAACAATTAGTGGTTGTTCTCTCCTTCAGGTGGTTGTTTTGTGCTTTCTGTCACTGCCTTGGTCTTAAAACGTTCCGCTGAAAAAAAAATGAATCCTTCCCTCTTTGCTTTGAGCACAGCTGCTATTCAAAACCACCGCGATGCCACCTGAACCGTACATATGTCAGTGGCTGTACGTCGCAAAGGCTTGCACGCAAGTGCCACGTCGCCGTAGCCAGGAGCCACGCTGAGCTAGCTTCCTTGAGCACACACGCGATTGCGCTGGCGGTTGGCATCGGCGAAATATTTGCGCTCGCGGCAGGGCCAGGCCGCAGCGGCTGAAGCACGAGGGGGTCGCGCCGGCGGCAAGCGGGGAAGCCGCTGATGCGTATCTCGCGGCGGTTGCTGCGCCGGGAGCCGCCTTTCCAAACAAGCTCGCAGAGGACGCGTGGAGGATCGATCGCCTGCCCCTCGGCCCACAAGAGAGAAGCTGCACCGTCGGAACAGCAAATAAAGTACTCGACGCGCGGTGACAAAATCGCCGCCTCTGCTGCTCGGGACGCCGCACGTTGTTCGTCTTCACCGGAAAAAACAACCCGCACCCTGGACCGCCCAAAGCGCACACACCTACGGGTCACTTCCCAGCTCCCGCGCTCGCTTGCAAGCGGTGTACATACGGGCCACGCTGCTACGAGCGGCAGCAATCACGGTGCTCACAGCGTATACACTTGCCGAGCACATGTCTAAGCGCGTGTCCATTCCCACTGCCACACCAAAAAGACGCACTGAGTGGCTGCTGGACGTCCTGCAGGAAGGCAAACGTCTATCATTTCCAGAAAGATTGCTACACCAAATCAATGTTTCCGGAGAAGGAGCGCGAGAGAAAGAGGCTGTACTGTACACCGAAAAAGTGGCTAGTGCAAGGGTACACATAACAGCGTCATCGTTTTTGAATCGTGGGATCGTGGACTACAATATAGAGAAGAAAGCAATGTTTCGAGAAATACGGTGCATCATAGAGAGCACGGGCGTATGTCGGCTTTCTCGTGCCGTTTCAATGAAGTGTGGCATTCTTCATGAGAATAACGATCGTGCAAACACTCCGGTCATATAGATCAGTGAATGATATCAAGCGGCTCGGTGAGACCATTGCTATATACAATGTTCCCTATGTCCATTGCCGTCGAGAGAAAGGAAAGGTGGGAAGTTCAACACCGCGGACATCAAGTTTGCTAACCGCGCGCACAGTGGAAGAGGATTAAGTTGATCAAAAGTGAGACAGAAAGGGAGCCCTAGCTGTGCGTCCCCGTTTTGTTTCATAGGACATGTACAGACGGCAACTTCGATAGGTCGATTTCAAAAATTACGACAATGTACGCGTTCGTTTTCTGAACCTGCGGCGTATGAGGCCGTGGTCTAAGGATCCTTGTCTGTGGGAATGGCGTAGAAAGCGTCCGGCTTAGTGAAGTCTGAAGAAAGTCACGTTCGACATGAAAAAAAAACGTTTATAACAAAAAATATGTTCTACAATGTCGCTTCACCGTATGGAGGTGTCGCACATTGCGTTTCAAAACTGCTTCGTGGCATAATTTGGTATTTGCTGAAAGACATCTGTGCCGCTGAAGGGACACGCACATAAAAGGGTAATCGACAATATTTGTTACCTTTCTCGGTGTCTTTTTAGCGTCACGTATTTCTTTCAGCACATACACCTGTAGGTGCAGCTGTACCGTTCTAGTGAAAAACCGGTTCTCTGCCATGGAGCTCAAGACCACTTGACGTGCGAGATTGTAAAAGTTCACCACTTCGTCAAAGAAATAGGCCACAACATTTATTTCTAATGATATACCTAGCCATTCCGGGATCAATGGAAATGATTACGCCGACAAGCCAGCTCAAGTAACACACGAAGAAGACTGCATTCACGTTCCACTCTCCGTGATAGACGCTGCGATGTAGCTTTGCCACATGACACGAACACTTATTAGCACAGTGGAGCAACCCAAATATAAGGCGCACCATACTACACGAATTAAACTATTCTTTGCAACTCTAACCGTCGCCCGGACTTCACCAAAGGGAGGCATCGTTTCTACATCGGCTGTGGTTATTATTATTAATAATAATAATAATAACCACAAGTCTTACATTACACTCATTGGAATGGCCGACAGTGCTGCTGGATGTCTGCGGCTGTGAAGAAGACGTTGAACACTTATTGTGCCACTGTACACAATTTTAATCACAACGACAATCACTCGCGAACGCTTTACTACGACTTTACGATCGACCACTGTCCGTGAAGACGCAACCGGAACAACGGTTCCGGTTGCAGTTCCGGAACCGGAACCGGATCGCTCGTCGATCCACTATGCAGTGAAATAACTTTCGTGCTCTTTGAAGACGACTGGCCTGTGTAAACGTCTTTGCGTGGCACTGCCCGCGCACGTGCTCGCATTCACCGCGTCCTTCCTTTCTCTCTCTCTGCTTTCTAGTGCTATTTCCCTTCCCCCAAAGTAGGGTAGCCAATCTGACGATTTTCTGATTAACGGCGCTGTACAGAGAAACTTTTAACACATTTATGGGAGTATAAGGGATGTTTGGTTGTTTGGTTGTCCCATGGCTAACACCCTCACGTTTAATTGTCGGAATTGAATATTGGTGGGGACCACTCAAGACATCTTGTTTGTCGACTTTTTCCAGCAAGTAAAAATGATAGATGCGACACACGACACGAAAAATGCATTAATGAAACTTTCAAAGCTCTATCGCTGTCAAAGTCACTTGTCAGATATTTATGTGAGTCCAAGCCTGTCAGAATCATTACAGTCTTCACCCACACCTTTCCTCATCCCCCGTCTAGTTATAGCTCGTTGTCGTACACTATAAAAAATATCATAGCCCTAACGGCAGGGGTGATACCCACGAAACAAGCCAACACCCTTAAGGGTGCAACATTTTTTAGAGTGTTCTTTCACTTTTTTTCCTCCTCCTCCGTTAATGAATGAATGAGCTGAAACCCACTTTAATAGCAAGCGGCAGTGCAGTAAGATTTCATCGCAGTGGGAAAGGACAGTGGATCTTGCAGGTTCAACGAGAGATGAAATGTGTGCAGACGACAGTTAGACTGTTAGAAGCAAATCTTTCGGGTGTGTGCAAGCAAATGAACACTCTTTGTAGCGTTTGTTCCCGCCAAAAGTTATACGATATGCCCGGGTTCTGATGGGCGGACCTGACTGCGTCAACATTATGGTCGCTGCCGACCATAACACCCAGTGAATCGGCATCTATAGGAAATTGATGTAGCTATTTCACAGATTTCGTGGAGAACTTTTCTCACTCAAGACAGCAACCGCTCATAAGCCCTGCGACGCATGGCGGATTGCAAGCTCGCTCCGGAGACCTGCCTTGGTGTCACAAAACTTACACGAGACCCTTGCCGCTGCATATGAACCACCCCTACACAATTTTTAGTATTTGATTTTGACAATATCGGAGAAGCCTGCAATGTTCGCGTTTTCTCGAAAGCGCTAGAAAAAACATTGCATTCTCTGACTTCGTTCGGGTATCATCGGCGGTGACAGTCATAATGGCCTGCCGACCCAGAAATCGCGTATCCTGGGATAGCACTGACAGAATTGATTCTGCTCACTGCCTTGCACTCGCAAAAAAAAATTATCTATTCCTGATACTCTCATTGCATTCTGAACTTATACACGGCTTGCATCGGCTGACAGAAAAAAAATTAGAACAAAGGGCCAAACACGCACGGAATGGTAGCATCTGCAATCCACTATTCGCAGCATCGAACAGTGGTGCGTCACTTTAACAACAAACAATACCACGCGATCCTATTTCTTGAAGATGACATCTGCCTTCTTTTCTTCCCTGAGAGGGTCCCTTGTCATTCCATTTCTTCCCCTGTGCCTATATATCGCTGAACACAGGCGCCCTCTCGTGTCACTTTTGCCTTTTCTCTCGTACATCCGACGTCGTCCTCGATTCCCGACGACGGCGTCTCTCTGTCGCATCGTATGAGAGACGCTGGGCGCGATATGCCGCCGGCTGCATACGATAGGGCCTTGTATACGAGCATCCCACTTAGGTTGTTTTCCTTCTTGGCATTTGTGCGTTTCCGTGTGCTCGTTGCTTTCGCTTGGACTGGTCTACGAGCAACAGGGCCGGAATAGTGGAGACACGGTCAATGTTGCATTTTTTTCCCTCTCAACGAGAAACGCTGAAGCTCGACATTTGGGTAAATTAAAACAATGACCCGAAAAGACAGCAGCAAGCAAAATATTATGCAACTGAATATGTACGGCGCGCAGATGATGACGTGAGCGCTGTAAATGCGGAAGAAAAAGAAAGAGGACATAAAGAAGAACACAAGAAGCAAAACATTTTTACTCCTAATAATAGAAGAAAACACGCCATCACACTGGTCCGAAAGAAATAACATGAAGCGTCCGAGTTTATGGTCATCGAGAGCAAAAGGCGAATTCGCAAGAAAAAAGAAAGAAAAAATATTTAAAAACAATATGGGGTATTCCCGAGAAACAGCCTCAACTCATTTTTTTTTCTTGCTCTATATGTGAGCGTTATTAGCTGCATTCTATCTCTTCTACGCATATATGCGGCTTTCATTTCTCACTCCTTCTAAATGGGAACCGAGGAGGCCTATGCAACTATGAGACTATGCGACTATGATACACGTTCACCAAAAGGCAACTTCGTTGAAGGATAGAGAGTAACGGATGTTACTTTTTCTAATGCTTAGCGCAGGAACTTGAGACAAGACGGACAAAAGTTCACACTTATGCGTGTTTCGACTTCTGTCGATTTTGTCTGAAGTTCCGGCGCTATTAAGCGCGAGAAAAGATGTATCAACAAGGCCATAACTTAACCCTTGCAATGTTTCTTATAATCTATCTATCTATCTATCTATCTATCTATCTATCTATCTATCTATCTATCTATCTATCTATCTATCTATCTATCTATTTATTTATTTATTTATTTATTTATTTATTTATTTATTTATTTACTACCAATGTCATCCTTGGGCTCAAGTTCGACCGAAAGAAACTGGTTGCCGTAGCGAAATGAGAAGGAAACATGAGATAAAGAAATAGTTAATAAAAAATGTGTGTCCTAAAATTGCTCCCCTTCTCTTTGCGCATTTATGCGAATAATGTTTTGTTTGATTTGTCTATCACGTTTATGCTTCCCTCTAGGCATCAAACGTCGCTGCTTAGTTCACTTCCCCAAGATGCGAGATGATGTTTTCTGGAGATATCTGCGGGGGAACATCGATCAATATCGATGATCACGCAGCGTTGGTTGACATATACGAGCCGGAAGCATAACAGGTTTGTCCTCTTGCTTTTTTTTTTTTTTTTTTTTGATGGACGCTGCATCTATGTCAAATGTTTATGCTTACTGGCAGGACGGTGTTTGTGCCGGGGTATGCGGAAGAAACAAACATGACGTATGCAGTGTCGCTACTTTTCTTGCGCAGAACATGCTTGGCAGAAAAAAAAAATATTGTTTTTCAAGCGTCGCCTCAGTGTGTGCTTCTACGTATATTGTTTCTTAATATATTATTTCTTCAATGAGCCATATATCTTTTGAGGTAAAAAAAAAAACAAGTAACATGCAGATCCAAGACACAAGTTGGAATCTATGTGCTCTGTTCGATACGGTTTAGGCAGAACGAGCGCGTTATTTCACTGTTTCTGTACAGTTATATGTTATACAATAAATTATTCACTTCATTTCTCCTCATTTACAGTGTCATTGCAAAGAGTTTAAGTATTTATGCAAACCATAGTCTATAAACGGATAAAAATGACGAAGGAAAGGCCATTTCATCGTTCTGCATGGCGACAACACAACTGGAAAATCGTAGATGTGAAGGTAAACGTGCCATTTGTGTCGCACATGCAGAAAAGGACGATCTTGCGGTTTTTAGCACAATATTCGAGATAGCAGGGCCGCAGTCTTTAGCTTCTAGAGTGACGTGTATGGCAGTAAACAGCGAACAACTGTATCTTGTCCTGCTTCATACATGAATAATATATGTACGGAAACCAACTCTGTGTCGAGTGCTTATTCGTAGACCAAGCGAAACCGAAAGGCAGCCTTTTCAAATTTCGTTCGCCATTATCTCGATTTCTTTATACTACTCGATTCACTCGGTGGCAGCTTTCCCTGCTCTATCACCACCCGTTCTCATTCTCAGCATCTTTCACCGGAGCGCACGCTCTCCTTCTGCGTCCTTCGTCGACATCGGTTCAATCCTGGGCACCGAAAGTGTCCAACGCCTGCAGTTACTTTGTGTTCCTCCGACCTTCCATCGGTCTCTCTTGCTGCCTCCAAGTCGAGCGTGATGGATTACCGGACAGGCCTGTCTCAAGGGTTGGATGCAGTTGGCAAACACTGCGTCACCGTCCCTGCAAGCGGCTTCCAAGGCGCACCGCTCGTTGCCGCATGCCGCTCTAGAGCGAGCACGCTTTCCCCATGCGTTCACCCAGACGCCACGCGAATCGCCAATAAGACGCGAAACATCGCCAATGCGACAACCCTGCAAAGCAAAGATGCAAAGCAAAGAACAGCGCAAGAGCCAGAACTGAAGAGCGCAGCAGCGAATGAAAGCACTCCGCCGGGCCTGCAAGAAGAAGCCGGCCCCAATTGAATTTGATGAAGCGTAAACGCCGACGAGCTAGTGGTACTCTCCTCCCTGTTCTATTCTTCTGCCGCACCCGGTCCGACCCACGCCCTCCCGACAACCCCTACTTGTTGGCTCTCGGTTGTTTCTTCCCTGTCTCCGTTCAAGTTGTTTTCTTACGCTGTCTTCGTTGTTATAGCGCATGCTGTTTAGTCTGCACTTTCACCGCTGTCGCAGCAGCTTCCAAGAAAGCGCCGGGAAGCACTCGTTTTCGAAACCCAAAGTCTGAGAGCCGAGTGGAGAGCAGCTAGTAGAGTTTCTAGTGCACCGACTCCGAGTAGACACGCCTCGTCTGTAGAGGCTGATCGAAGAGCATGTCCTTAGGAAAGATCACTAGCCCTTCAAGATACCTGCTGAAACTCCTGCACCTGGGTAGCGACGTCTGATGTTGCAAACGCGACGGCTTATGAACTTACCGACAGCAGCAATATTTTCAATCACGAAGGAGGCGTAGTTTAGGAATTAGGAAAGAGAAGCTGCGCAAACATTGTTTATGTCAGATTCTCAAAGCTTCTCGTCCGTAAATGCTCTTTGTCATTTGCTAGCCGCCTTGGCTAATTATATGCGCAGCATCAGCATTGGCTCGAATTTGGTGCTTGCGAAACATTCTAGCATTGCAAGCATTCTATGAATACGGTCAGTAAAATCCGCGAACGGTTCTCACGCAACAGTCCACGGAATGTGTAGACGGTGATCCCGTTTGTGCGCAGCTTTGAGCCGTCAGGTTTGCTTCGGCTATTCCATCCAGACAATTTGTGCGCGTGTATCTTCAGTGTCTTGTGTGTGGCCGTAACTCTGCTGTAACCGCGCCTATTTAGCAGTCACGTCAGCTGTGTAGCCATAACCACCACAGCCACCTATCTGGCAAATAAGTTATCCATGCATCAAAGTACTTTAGAGAAAGAAAAATCTGTTACGACGTACTTGTTATACTAATGTGGCTGATAGCTGGGCGTATTGGTACAAACTTTACCACAAGACGCGACAAAAGGTAAGCGAGGCAACAGAGAAACGGGGGCTTACAAATAAGTGTGCACCGTGCTAAGTGGGAATGGTATATCAGATTCCCTTAATATGTAGAAAATCGTAGATCGGGGAAAGTGGGATATATATTAACCTCCCCTTAGGAGAGCACCAGCGATCTCTTTTCGGGCTGTCGAGATTATATTTGCCAGCGCACTGCCAAGGCTGTCGGTGCGAGCCAGATAACTTGAACGCAGTAGACCTTTCAAAAGAGAGAAGAGTCATAGTGCGCAGGATCATCGAGTCATTCCATATCAGGAGGAGGGGGGAGGAGTGCTTTAGCCTACCTTCAATTATTCTGTCACACAGGCTTATTTATGCCTCACGTGTAACACAAGAAGTTGAATAATGCTGCTGTTTACGTATGCTTGTACCTATGCAACCATGAAAGTAACCGGACACTCTGGCCGTACACTATAAAAGTTTTTCTTTTTTTCTATTTTTCTATCTACTATAATTGGTAACTCTACACACGTCTGTTTCCTTTCTTACCTTGTGTCCCGTCTTGTCGAACAGTTCGTATATATGAATTTGTGCTATCCTGGTTACGCAACATGAAAGAACTAGGGCCGAATTCAGAAATCTTTTCGTTGGTAAGTACTGCTTGCGATTGGCTAATCACCTGATCTAATAATGTGTCCAGTATCACGACCGACTCGTATCTGCTCCGAACAGAGCAAGTGAAATAACGTTTTGGGCAATAATGGCCTGTCTTTATTACAAAATAACGAAGACGCTTAAGTCAATAAATCAATAAACCAACCAGCCAATCAATCATTCAATCAATGAAGACCCACCCTTAATTTCCTTAAGCTAGAAATGCTGCACAATTCGTCGACCTGTAGTGCCAAATTGGGGAGCCCCGTTTGGTTTACGATACAGGCCATCAATGACAAAGCGTGATTGTTTCGCCCAAACCCCACCCGCCTTCGTGGCTTAGTGGCTATGACGTTGCGCTGCTAAACACGAGGGCGTTGGACTAAATCCCAGCCGTGGGCCGCGTTTCGATTGGCGCGAAATTCAAAAGCACACGTGTCTCGTGCATTGGGGGCACGTTTAAGAACACCAGGTGTCCAAATTGATCCGGAGTCGCTTAATACAGCGTGCCTCATAATCATATTGTGGTTTCGGCGCATAAAACTCCAAATTTAAATTTTTCCCCGTCCAAGCCGTGCTCACCAACCCACACAGCATAGTATATACGTTTGAGTAACCTAGTTTGCAGTACCCTATTCTTTATTAGATCACACATGCACTGGAGAATAGTCGCGGAGAACCTCTGTAGAACGCGAAGGACATCGTGATGAAGCTTACTGGAACATCCCCGCCAGGAAAGTTTACTCGGGGCACCTTTCAACTATGTCGCTCATAGCGCAACTCCTGTTTCCGTTTGATTATTTTCTGGCATACTGAAGAGCGACAGTAGCCGCAGCATGTCTGAGAAATATAGGCATTTCTTGAAGAAGCAGAGATATCCAAACTCACGCTTTTTTTTTCTAAATAATGGTGCTTCGTGAGCTGACAGCTTATGAATTATTTTACGTCACACCCGTTTCTCTCGCGCAGAGCGCTGCCGTGTAATCGTGCACATTAACAGCCAACTGCGAACGGCGGATTGTAGGGCGCCGCTTTTGAAATTCATTTACATACTTGTAGTCAGTATGCAAAAAAAGTTGGTCAGTGTTTCCTGCTTTCCTCCGCATAAAGAAAATTGTTAGCCATTAAATTAAGATTACGACAGCCGCTAAACTTTCTAGTATGCTATCCGCGTACTTTACCTGCCAGAAAGGCAACAAATAAACTTTGTCCTCTGTGGTTTTCACAGAAATTTGGACTAACTCGGTTTAGTGAAAAATTGATCAGTTCACTTAAAGGTTAAAAAGAAAGAAGTGACACGTGGCCCCTAACGGGTGTTCTTTTCTTTTTCTACGCGAGGCCGTTCTCCGGCGACTATTTAAATTTTTACGCCGACCGCAAAGTGTGCTGTATTGATTGCTTTGCACCCCCGAAAAAGCTGCAGAAGTAATGTTCCTGTTGTAATGACACACTCCTTCCTTTCCGTGCCGAGAATGATGCATTCGGGCATGCGCAATACGGCTAAGAGGTACATTTTAATCACAAGAAAACGCTTTCTTGGGGGACAGGAATCGTCCTTCTTATGGTCTTAAAACAAACTGATTCTCTTTTTCGCGCATAACTAGCGGATAAGAGCAATTTAACGACTGAAAGTCATCATTTACCTTCTTTGTATGGATAAGCATGCCCGTGTTTGTGGAAGGTTCTTGCGATCGCTAAGCTTTCTACGGCGGATCGGTGAGTCCAATCACAACGTTCTCGTCGTTAAGTACGCCAGGGGTCTGCGGAGAAACCACGCCAACCTTGCTAAACCTGGAAGACTTTTCGGCAGCGATTAAACTTGTTTGCTCAAGCGAAGTCTACGCAGCTAGGGATAAAAAGGTGCGCCAGGCTTATCCTATTAGACGCGATCAGGAATTTACCTTTTCTTTAATCATTGATTTATATGCACATTCAGAAAATTTGGCCTTCTCGCCCGAGAGCAAAGCATCTGATAGCGTCAGCAAGGTTTAGCATTGCGTTTTAACTCCTCGGACGGTGTCCTAACTATACGAGGGTGCGACAAACTCTATGGCGTCCTTAAAAGCTTTAACATGTCACGTAAGGCCCATAATGACATCGAACAGGCGACCATGTTCTGCCCATTAAAGAGTGGCGCTAGTGAAACTACATCGCTTCCCCATTGCAAGCACTAATATTGTTTTTCACTTTTCAAAAATAATTACTTAAAGTAAAAAGATCAAAGGCATGCGCTGTCAATGAAGTCTCATAATTTTTGTGTCTGTGCCGGAGTTGTTTTTTAATTGTGGGTAATAACTTAATCAAGAACATAAGGCCTGGTTTAGCAAGTTTGTCCGTTGATTAGTATAGCATCTACTCAGCATGTACGACATAGACAAGAATATATCATATATATATATATATATATATATATATATATACGGAAGTTTGTCCGTTGATTAGTAGAGCATCTACTCAGCATGTACGACATAGACAAGAATATATGATATATATATATATATATATATATATATATATATATATACGGAAGATCATGGCAACGGCGATGCCGATGGCGAAATTTCGCCAGAGGGGGCCATATAATTTCTATCGCAATAAAAGCCCGCTTTGCTACGCTGTGCCTTATAACGTTTGTTACATATTGGAAGGAGTAGCGCCAGACACGGTAAAGCTCACACGTGAAGTTAAAAAAAGAAAAAAAAATCACCTGGCCTTCCTCTGTCGAGAAAATGGGGGTAAGCGAAGCTTGTCGTGTGTGTATCTGACCTTCCTGGTGATTTCCTTCCTTTCTTTCTTTTCTTTCTTTCTTTCTTTCTTTATTAGACATATACTTTTCATTTTACAAGATACGCACAATCTGTATGGTCCCATAGCCAATGGCTAGCACGGGGCCCATTTAGAAATATACATATAAGAAACTGCCATACAATTTGGTATAAATGTATTCAATTTGGTTAACAAAAAATACAAGAAAATACAACACTTCGCAAAATACACAAAACATAACTGAGTAATAGTAGTACTTAGATTTGCAAATAAGAAAATGTTTTGTAGGTATTAGTATTAATCTATTCGACAGGTTAACAACGAGAACAGGAAAATTACGTGACTTCGTAGTAAACACATGAAAGCCTTGATAAGTAATAGTTATGCATGGTCTAACAAAAATAGAACATAAATATCTATCAGTTTAGGAAGCAGAGGGAATTACTTCAAAGTAGTAATTTTTCATTGCTCTCAGAAAGTTCTGCGAATTCTTTATATAATGCGGAATACCATTCCAGACTTTCGCACCAGCGTACTGTAGCAGTCGTTGTGTAGCGTACTGTGTTGTGCAGCGTACTGTGCAGCGTTGTGCAGCGTACTGTAGCAGTCTCTCTTTCATTCTCTCTTTCTCTCTCTCTCTTTCTGTTTCTTTCTTTCTTTCTCTCTCTCTCTTTCTTTCTCTATTTCTCTATTTCTTCCCTTCTCTCTCTTTCTCTCTCTTTCTCTTTCTTTTGTCCCAGGTATGTGCCATTGAGCTTGCACCGTTTCTGCACTACCACCAGGATCGGCCCACTTTTCAGCGTGACACCACCACCACCGCCACCGACACTTGTGAGCCGATAAAGCTTCGCTTAAAAAGAGAGATTCCCCCGCAATTGCACTCGCGAGTGAAATTTTAATACCCTGCGTTTTTCTCGGACGATGCCTGCAAATATTAGAAAGAGTGGATTGCAGGCAAAATGATAATTGTTGTTTTAAAAGTTTAGTATCGGTGACAGGCATCAGAATTTACGCGGTGATTGCCAATACAATTAATAATTAACAAAAGTTCCACAGTCAACATTTTTTACAGATGACATTTGTAGGCCTTCTTGTAATTGCAGGATTGCAGGTCAGCCCAGTATACTCAAAGCATAACCTTTTGCTAGAACCTCTGACACACGCGTGACGTCCCGACGAATCAGCCAACTTCCCTTCGCAGGCACTTTTTCTACCACCACGCTCAACCGCCGCTGGCAGACTGACTCAGCTAAAAGGCCCTTCGGGTGACATGGAGCAGTCGACAACAACCGCTTCTGAGACATCCTCCGTTCTATTCGTGCCTCTCGTTCCACATGGCCACTTCCACAACGTCACAGTCCCGTAAATTTTTGCAACGTTGTCTTCAAAGAGGAAAACGACTCACTGGGCCACCACCGTGTCTAGGCCTGCGTTGATTTGTTGTCTTTATTTTTCATTTTTAAGCTTTCGTTTCGTGTCTCTGGAATTGATGTTGCGGCAAAAATGAATGTTCACTGTGGCATGCATGGTTGTGTACTATTCTCCAGTGTTGTTCTATTCTAGTATAGTTCAGAAGGGTGGCAGTTTTGTTCGTGTTCGTCTTTCTCCTTCACTCCCTATCAGATGCGCTAATTCATGAGAACGCTATTCTAATATGTCTGCTGTCATAGCGTAGTGCTAAAGTATATAACATTGAGAAACAATTACCCTGTCGACTTGTCTGCCTGAGTGGTTAGGCAGGTCAAATTACCCTTCCCTCAATACATGTGGTGTAATTAAAATCAATGTAACCTAAATTCACAGCACTGCAGAAAAATGTATTGTACCTTCAACGAATATTTTAACGCTACCTTCACATAGGATAAGAGTACTTTACTGAGAACTGATCACCTGCACCCACCTAAAGCCAACACTACAAAGATTAAGCGCACTTAACGAGCTTCTACGTATTGAGGGAAAAAATGGCCTGGTTCTAAAAATGCTGAGAATTGATATCTTAAGACAGCAGGATGAATGGGTAACAACATGATATTTTTATGTAGCGCCTTCTCAAATGTCATAAGAGAGCCATATATTAATAAACTGAAAAAGTGGGTCGGTATGGTTAAATGGGGTCTAACTGAAGAGGTTAGAAACAGTAAGCCTCTGGCTACTCTATTTCACTTCTTAAAGGAAAATATTGTCATCCACACGAATTCAGCACAGAGGAAGCCCATACGAGCTTTCTTTGGAAACCCGTATGGGTTTAGCTTTTAGCTTCGTGCTGCATTCGGGTGGATGGCAATGTCTTCCTTTCATGACACTTCCTCCACCTTGGGGAATTTCATAGAACTAATTTGCGCTTTTTCACTTCTATGCAAACATAAACTTACTTTAAAAATGAAAAAAAAAATGTTAACACGAAAGCTACTTTAGCACCCGCACACAAGCACACAAGATTGAAATAATAAATTTAAAACATACAGAGGAAGAGTCATAAGAAAGCTTTTTTCACGTGAGTGGTGGCGGTGGTTCTGCTGCGGTTGCAACAGGAGAGTTTGGAAATACACATGAACTAAACAGTCTGATATATGACACTGAATTTCTTGTAATATGGTAAAGCTGAAAAAAAAAAGTAAGCACAGTTTACAACATCGCCAAGGCAGCAAGCCCCGGGAATACCAGATATTTAAAGACATTTATAAGTAATTTCACAATGCGCCACATGAAGGAACTACATTACAAATTAGACACTGTACGTCCAAACCCAGCTTTCACATGAATCCACGACTACGTTATTTATGACGTGGGTAACAATACGTGGTCATTTGGGGAACATTGTGGTAACCCTGTAACTCCAGCTCCATAGCTTCCTGCAACATCTGGCGGTCTCCAGGACTTTGTTCTACGAACATCTTGTTCTCATCATTCGGTTCATAAAGGCGCCAATGATGCTGCGCGCGACATTCCAGTAAAAAAAAATTGCGGCAAAACAAGTCTCCCGATGACTGTCACTGTTAATACGATTCGCATTTAAGCAATGCATTGACACATACCACTTCCATCTGTGCTAACGCATCCCGGTCATTAAGTTATCGACGCCGTAACCTGTATAATTATCCCTCCAGTGTACGTAAACAGGCTTATCCGGCTTTAGTCCGTCCTCAACTTGAGTTCGCCTCCTCAATTTGGTCCCCGTATCAACAATATCTGATCAACATGTTATAAAGCCATTAAGAACAGAGCCAGTCGGTTCATTACGCATAATTACAGATACCCGTCCAGCATAACGCAAATTAAACAAGACCTTTCACTTGAGCCATTAATTACTCGTCGTGACATCGCTCTATTATCACTACTCCACAAATTCATTCACACTAGTATGACGTCATCTGTACAGCTGAATCTCACTCGTTGAACTTCATGCAGACTGCACAACAACCTTAGCTTAGCGCGTGGGTACGGTGATACTGACGCATTTAACTTATCGGCTTTCCCACGAGCTATCCGTTTGTGGAATGACCTTCCGGATAACCTTGCATCAGAGCGAGATCACGCTAAGTTTTGCGATAATCTTTAAAAATATCTATGCTCCAAAATCAGATGTCTTAAATTTGTCACTTCCAGCATTGCACTTGCCAATATTACTGTTGCCGATATGTCCGGTTTTTCTTTTCTTGTTTCTTTATTTTTCACATGAAAACGATCTTTTGTCAGTTGTCTGTATTCTCCGCATCATTGTTATAATTGCTTCTTTTGTTCGTTGTTGCGTTCTCATTTTTGTTTTTCAACTTTGAATGCCATTGTTACTCCCTTGCTTTTATGTGTATCTTGTAAATTTTTCGAGTTTGTTCATGTTTCTGCACTAATCGATGTTTTACTTTGGTAAGATGTTATTGTATTTAAGTCTTTATGTATGTATTTACTGTACTGCCCCCCTTACACAATGCCCCACGAGGGCTCTGTAAGGTGCTTATAAATATATAAATAAATCTTATTGCTGAAGACACCTTTATTCAGAATCTGTATTGGTCGCTCTGAGATTTCCACTGCTTTGGCTTCACTCTGATGACTACATCCTCTACTAAGAATTTGTTACCATCAGATGTAAACTTTTTTCAAATGACTTATACCAAAGGGGCCGCGTAGTGTAAAGTATACAAGACGTCATTTAATTTGCGCAGCAGTTACCGTCAAAGGCAAAAGGTACCGCATGCTGTGGAAACATACACGATTTCAGGCAAGTACAAAAACAGTGTTTATAAAAAGTAGCAAAAGAGCGGACACATTTCTTTTACAACGAAAGCTGTATATGGCTAGGCGAAACAAAAAACCGTTCGTCCCATGTTTCGATAAACGTCTCCATTGGCTGCGCCGTCAGTTACGTCGTTCTCTACGTCGCACTCAAGCGCGCGTGCAATTGGCAGCTCCGTTAGTGACGTCGTTCTCTGCGTCGTACCTGCTCTGCCCGCAACGCCGGCTCCTCGGCTCACCGTTGTCGCATGCGTTCGATATATCAAGTTATCTCGCCGTCGTGGTTAGCAGCGTCCGCCCGCCATTGGCGCTTGCGTTCCACTAGAAATACAAACATATAACCAATAATTGAGAAACGCTTCAATACAGCGTCGGGATTAACCCACTGCTAAACACAGAAACGTGTTTCCCTCTCCTTAAGCACGTTTCTGCTTCGCTGGTTAACCATCTGTACGGAGTGCTTGGGTGGTGGTTTTTTTTTTTTCATTTCACAAAGTATAACAGTTCTTTCTGTACTAACGTAGCTAAGTGCTTTGAATTATTAATATTCAATAACATCAGCTAGAATAGGCACCTTAATGCACTTAGTGCCACAGAAAGCTAGTTAGCTGTTTTTGCTCTAGAGCGCACTATAACAACATGCACTTGCTATCCCCATCTCGCGTTTAAAAAAACGTGGGCAGCTTGCACTAGTGGTGCAATGCTGGAGTAAACAGCGGAGCTGGTGATCGACCTAGCTTTTCTTCCAGGTTTTGCTAGGCTAAGCTAAGTTTGGCTAGGAAATACAAAGTGCTGCTAGGCACCGTATTCCGAATCGGCTCGCCGCCGAAGCGCAGATTTTCGCTTAGCCACGCGAGCACGCTTCAAGATGAGTGGCTTCTTCTTCGGGTGTCCGGATCTTCTTTGGTCGTCCCATGTCAAGGCTACATGTACTCGTCACAGAGTCAACGAGAGTTCTGGCGCCGTCGCCGCCGTCGCGGCGGCTCCGAGCTTTATCTTCCCGGTGATGTCACGGCCAAGCTGGGCCTCCACACTTGCCGGGGCGTGGCTGGTCGGAACCTGCCGAGCCGACGCCAGAGGCACCTGCTGCAGTCATGGACACCGCGCGCGTTCGGCGCGAACGCGGGGACACAGGGAAACGCGGGCGGCGTCGGCAGCAGCTCTTCGCGTTGCCTCGTTGGTGCTGCTACAATTTATTTCTCTCTCTCTCTCTCGCTCTCATTTTCTCTTTCCCTCGTTCGAGCATTGCGCGTGCCACGCGCATGCTCTCCTTCCCTCTCCTTAACGTCCCATGTGTGTGTAAGTGGTTCGTGTGGAAAGGGAAAGGTTGTCAAGGCAACTTGTGAATGGCACGGAGAGGAGGCGACGCCGAAAGGCGAAGCATCAATTGCGATAGCAACTTAGTAGAGAGCTATACGTAGTAAGGATAGTCGTTTTATCAGCTGTATAAACTTGGACACGCAGGCAACACCAGCAACGCACAGAACTAATGTCGACGCCGTCGCCGTTTTGCCCGCGTTCGCACCGAATGCGCGCGACGTTGGTGACTGTTGCCAGGGCCTCTGGGGGAGGCTCGGAGGTTTTCGACGAGATCAGAACGGAAAACTCGTCGAGCAGCGTCGGAAGTCTTTACCACCTTCTCACCTCGCAACGTTTTTGTAGCGTTAGCTACACTGGCCTAGCCAAGCCCGTTTCGCGCGGCACATCAAGAGCCGTGCTGCGCATGCGCAAGGATCAGTGATGTCACACGGCTTGCGCACCGGAGCCACCGGAGCCGGCACCTCTCGCGCACTCCGCCGCCGCCGCGCGCGACTCACCGCCGCCGGTCTGCGCATTCCAAAGCAGTGACGTCGTAGCCGTGGTAGACGCACTGGCGCCGGCGCGCGCTCGCTGTGCAGTCGCCGTCTGACACTGCGCTGGAGCCGCTGCGCTTCTGACTGGCGTTTGCCAGTGTGGTATAGCCATGGAGAAGGAGAGCGCAAATGCTGCTCAACATCGCAGAAGAACGGAGAAGCTTGACTCATCGGATCCCGAAGTAGTTGCCTGTCAATTAGCGGTTGAGCGTAGGAGACAACCAGGAAAGCTAAGAATAATCAGCTGAACCTTTGCTAACGCTACGTATATCCTGGCATAGCCGAGCTAAGCCACTGCAACTTTTTATATAAATACGCATTTACACTTCGCAGCTACACTTCGCCTCCCCTCCCTCCCTCCCGTCGCCCCGCGGCCTTTCGCGCGACGGAAGAAGTCGCGTTTACTCTCTATATATATGGTGATTGTAAAGGAGGAAAGAGACGCTTAATTCTGCAACCCTTCATGGAGCATGGCGCAGAACGCGCGTTTGTTCTCCGCCGTGCGTTCGCTCCCCGTGAAAGCGCGCGTCCCTCGCGCCCTTTCACTCGCACATACAGCGTCTGGCGCGCAGCGACGATTTCATCGCCGTTGACGTCATACGGAACCTCACGGCGACGGCGACGGCGACGCCGACGCCGTCGCTGTGTCTATATAATTGCTATCGCAATAATAAAAAAAGAGTTTATTGAAGCTTAGAGAATGCTGCGAAAATCAGACTCTCTTAGAAAAGTGTAGATTGAAAAGACTGAAAGCGGGCAGGGCAGGCTTTATTAATTATTCGGACATGAATGAATGAATACTTTCAGGACATAATTTTTTACCATAAGTTTTCTTTGAAAGAAGTTTACAGCCAAAGACATAAAAACGTTTTCAGTAGAAATGAAAGCATGAATAAATAAAGGGCTCTACAAAAATGAACATTTTTTAAGCCAGTATATGGGATATACAAGGTAGGCTTCATATATTATTTGGACGTCATTTTATAACAGCTTGTTTTATCTAAAACAAGTTTACAGCCAGAGACATAAAGGCACTTTTCAGTAGAAATGCAAGCTTGAATAAATAAAGGGCTCTACAAAAATGAACATTTCTGAAACTGGTATGCGGAATATGCTGCATGTCAATGGCATAAAATAGCCACAGCTTTTGCTCAGCCAAATGAAATGAACCAACTACTGATGTTGTTTTACAGCAATCGCTGAAAACCTTTGCATTAGCCTTAATTAGCAATAATTTGCCTCATGTGACATTAGTCTTGTTCGGCCGCTTAATTTATTTACTTGCCAGTCTGTCTGAGACTTTTTATTGCGATAGCAATTATATGGACACTCAAAAGCAGATTTCTGCCGTCGGCGTCGCCGTCGCCGTCGCCGTGAGGTTCCGTATGACGTCATTTGGAGAAGAAATCGTCGCCGCGCGCCGAACGCTGTATGTGCGAGTGAAAGGGCGCGAGGGGCGCGTCTTTCACGGGGAGTGAACGCACGGCGGAGAACAAACGCGCGTTCTGCGCCGTGCTCGCTTAAGGGCTGCAGAAGTAGGCGTCTCTTTTCTCCTTTACAATCACCATATATGTTGAGCAAACGCGCCTTCTTCCGACGCGCGAGAGGCCGTGGGGGAGGGGGAGGGAAGGGAGGCGACGTTTAGCTGCGTCACCAAGTGCCTATTTATATCAGAGGCTCCGGCAACAGTCACCAACGCCGCACGCATTTTGAGCGAACGCGGGCAAAACGCCGACGGCGTCGACAATAGTTCTGCGTGTTGCCGGTGCTGTTGCATGTCCAAGTTTATACAGCTGATAAAGCTAATATCATTACTCCGTATAGCTCTCTACAAATTTGCTATCGCAATTGATGCTGCGCCTTTCAGGGGAAACTGCGACCACTTTTTTATCATTCCGTCTCGTCAAAGCCTGTTAAAGACTGCGTGAATTCCTTGCCTGTTATAAGTGCTTGGAGATTAAGATTATATTTATTGATTTATTATCTGACTAATAGCTAAGATTATGGGCCCTGTATTCCTATTTCCACGCCCTGGAATTGAAGGCAAGCCTCCTCCGAAAGTAATAATATCGCCAACAATCTCGTGGACGATACCAGAAATATTCTATCACTGTTTGAATCAACGCTATATTCACTATCTTCGTTCGAAATTATTTATCTTCCTTCACTTTCTGTCAGTGTTAAAGTGAAAAAAAAATGTCGCAGTTTCACCCGAAAGGCGAAGCATCAATTGCGATAGCAAATTAGTAGAGAGCTATACGGCGTAAGGATAGTAGTTTTATCAGCGGTATAAACTTGGACATGCAGCAGCACCAGCAACGCGCAGAACAGTTGTCGACGCCGTCGGCATATTGCCCGCGTTCGCACCGAACGCGCGCGGCGTTGGTGACTGTTGCCGGTGCCTCTGCCGGCGGCTCCGAGGGAATCGGAGATGAGTGGATCTTTTTTTATTGCGATAGCAATTATATGGACACTCAAAAGCAGATTTCTGCCGTCGGCGTCGCCGTCGCCGTTAGGTTCCATATGACGTCATTTGGAGATGAAATCGTCGCCGCGCGCCGAACGCTGTATGTGCGAGTGAAAGGGCGCGAGGGGCGCGTCTTTCATGGGGAGTGAACGCACGGCGGAGAACAAACGCGCGTTCTGCGCCGTGCTCGCTTAAGGGCTGCAGAAGTAAGCGTCTCTTTTCTCCTTTACAATAACAATTTATTGTTATTGTATATGTTATTGTTATTGTTATATGTTGAGCAAACGCGCCTTCTTCCTACGCGCGAGAGGCCGTGGGGGAGGGGGAGGGAAGTGAGGCGACGTTTAGCTGCGGCACCAAGTGCCTATTTATATCAGAGGCTCCGGCAACAGTCACCAACGCCGCACGCATTTTGAGCGAACGCGGGCAAAACGCCGATGGCGTCGACAACAGTTCTGCGTGTTGCCGATGCTGCTGCATGTCCAAGTTTATACAGCTGATAAAGCTAATATCATTACTCCGTATAGCTCTCTACAAGTTTGCTATCGCAATTGATGCTTCGCCTTTCAGGTGAAACTGCGACAACTTTTTTATGTTTACTAAAATGTCAACTTCACTTATCTGTAGCTCAATGCTTTTCTCTCTTAGCGCACGCATTGGTTACATTTTGTTCACTTAAATTCTTTCTTTACACTTGCCTGCTTCTGTTGCCGATCCCGGCCGCGGCGGCCGCATGTTTATGGGAGTCGAAAAGCGCTCGCCGGTTATTATTACCGTGATCGTTAAAACATTCTGTCTCAAATATTAAAATATCACGGTATACGCGGTTCAGTAAAGATGACGAAATCAAACTTTGTACAGAACATACGGCAATCTTTGCAGGCACTGGTGGTAGTCTTCTAAACTACCTGCTGGATAAGAGTGTCACTTAAATTAAGAATGTATCGTATCCAACGGGCGTAACGCAGAAAAGCCAAGAGTGCATGCAGGGAGCGCGTCCGCACAGCGGCCCGGTGTGCGCGCCAGCGGAAAGCCGCGTCAACCAGAGAGACGCCGTCGAAGAGGAGCAAGCTGCCCAGGCTACTCACGTAGCAACAAATACAGACCGCAGTTTCTCAAAACGAGAGAGATCAAGTCCTTCTAGTCATAGCGAAAAAATGGAGCGTGGAAGGAGATTATTTCGGCATCACATTGCAAAGGATGCACCTTTCCTGTGTGCATGCGCGCGCGCGCGTGTGTGTGTGTGTGCGTGCGTGTGCGTGCGTGCACATGCGTGTGAGTGTGTGCGTTCTTCTTCTTTCTGTGGTTTTACGTGCCAAAGCCAGTTCTGATTATGAGGCACGCCGTAGTAGAGGGCTCCTGATTAATTTTGACCACCTGGGGTTCTTTAACGTGCACTACAACGCAAGCACACGGGTGTTTTCGCATTTCGCCTCCATCGAAATGCGGCCGCCGCGGCCGGGATTCGATCCCGCGATCTCGTGCTCAGCAGCGCAACGCCTTAGCTGACTGAGCCACCGCGGCGGGCGTGCGTGTGTGAGCGTATGTATGTGTGTGCGTGCATGCGTCTATGTGTGCATGCGTCTATGTGTGCGTGCATGCGCATGCGTGCGTGCGTGCGTGCGTGTGTGTGTGTGTGTGTGTGTGTGTGTGTGTGTGTGTGTGTGTGTGTGTGTGTGTGTGTGTGTGTGTGTGTGTGTGTGTGTGTGTGTGTGTGTGTGTGTGTGTGTGTGTGTGTGTGTGTGTGTGTGTGTGTGTGTGTGTGTGTGTGTGTGTGTGTGTGTGTGTGTGTGTGTGTGTGTGTGTGTGTGTGTGTGTGTGTGTGTGTGTGTGCGTGCGCGCGCGTGCGCGCGCGCGCGCGCTTCATATCTAATATTAATCGCAAAGGTAAATACTCTTATTCCAGCAACGCGCAATGCGAATTTTCAAGGCATTGCAACTTCCAGGCCGCTGCTTTAAGCAGCCAATTCCAACGAACCCTGCATCGAGTGAGTGTCGCAATACTTCGCACACTTTATTAGGGGAGTAACCGTCCCTGCTGCATTGTGGCTGACCCTCTTTTATTTATCGTCCACTCCATCAGTGGACGATAAATAGTATCAAATAGTATCATGCCTGCATTAACAGGCTGTAAGGAAAAGCTGGAATATTTCCGAGTTGACTACGAGATTCTCCGAAAAGCAGAACGTCAGCGCAACTTCAATGTTTTCGAAAGCTCAGTGTTGTACGTATAGCCTTGCGTCGCAATGATCCCAGCTGAGTAATATGGCTGACAGAAACTTGCGAGAAAAAATTGTCATTACATTTCTGAGAAAGTTGCTTCAAACCTTCACCGCGGAACTATGGAAGGAGGAAACAAGAAAAACATCCTTTACTGTGAAGCAGTGGTCATAAATTCTAAACAATGTCGGAAAACTAAACGCATGTGTTTGCTCCTTCTCAACCTTGTACGTTATGTACTGCATATTTGTTTTCATTCCTTCGCTTGACCCAATGACGGGATCCGCAGTTTCAATAGTGAGAGGAAAGAATGTCGAGGGAAAAGCCATCTTGTAGCTGCGGGGCAAGAGAGGGTGCTTCCGAAGGACGGCTCTCTGGGGGCCTGCGTTCTTTCGCACTCCTAGTTCTCCTCTCCCTCGCCTTACTTAGTGAAAGTGGGTCTGCAACAACTTTGCCGAAGCGGCGATAAGCGAGCGTTGCAGCGAGCAACCGCCAGCATCTTGGTGTGCGGACATTGAAAGGCCGCCTGGTCCTACAGCCTGCGCCTCGCGTGCTCCGCATTTGTGACGAGCGAAGCGAAGCTGGTTCTCTGTTCCGCTGAAAAGCCAGCGAGAAACGGATGCCGAGGCGAATGCTTCGTTTTCTTAATTCCAACTTCTTCGCTCTGCCCTGTTACTACCTTGGTGTCCAAGATACTTCTTACTGACACGGATCGTGACGGTAGCGGAGTAATGTCAGGCGGTAAAACTACTAGTGGATAGAGGAAAGGTGGGCGTAGTGCTTCCTATATTTGTGCTTCTGTACGTACCAATTTGCGCTACTTGCATGTGCTCCTTCCTAGGTGACACGACCGCTTTCCTCGAAGATAAAGGAACTGAAAGCCGGGCTAGTCGGACTTGGTTCGTCTTCAAGTTTCTGCGCAAGAAGTACCGGAACGACAGAGAAGCACACACGGACAGCAATGTGCGTGTGTTTTTCCCTGCTGTCCCTGTATCTCTAACGCCGAAATTTTATGATATGCCTAGAAGGTGACTGTTTTCTCTTTCGTTGGGGAGACAGCCACCGCTTACCATACTTTCATGTTACGTAAGCGTAGCAACTGCCACAACGGGCTCTGTGAGTCTCAAAACGCCCTGAATATTTAACAGCCCCTCGCTGCCGCTCTAGTGCACGACCCGAGTGCTAAACTCCGCTTTTTTCTTTCTTCAGAAAGGCAGCGTAGCTTACTGTGGATTTAATAAAGTAGGCGTATTTAAATAAATAAAGGTACGTGTGGGTGGCACCACAATCATTAAGGCATTAATGGAACATATGATGCGTAGAAGAACATAGAAAATTTGTGAGACACGAACGTCCCTTTTCAGAATTGAAGGCAAGAAGAAAGTCATTAACCAACCTCCCAAACAGTCCTCACAGGAAATAGTAATAGCTATGTTCAATTATTTAAACCCATAAATTTGAGGGGGCAATTCTTTGAGGGGGATAAAGTGTAGAGACATAGGTTACTTTCAGGAATCGATTTTGCCACTGATAAAGCAGGTCGATGGGTCATAATTCCTCACATCTGTGGCCTAACAAAGATTAAGTACCGCTCTGTAAAAAAAATAGTAAATTATAGGCCTTCGCACATTCGTTTTCTCGCTTGTACTCTGCCGCTTTTCCTGATGTTTGCCTATGCTCAGATTACGTACACTATGCTCAAGCGTACAACCAAGATAACGTTTCGTATGAAAGTCGTAGTTCTGTTCGTGCGTAGTTATTTCTGTTCACGAGAGCGCATAAAGCGTAGATTAATACCCAACCGCATCTCTACTCACCCACCGGTATTCTTAAATATAAATGTGACGACGAGATGGAGCGGGAAACGGTGAAAAAATATGTGGCCCCATCGACGCTCGGGTCGCGATATAATCAATGCCTCATTGAAGGCACTCAAGCCAACACCCTTCCACCCATTTACTTTTTTCGTTTTGTTTTGGCGTCTCTATTACGCTAACAACGCAGCAACCTTTTGCTGCGCGTTTCCGTCCGGTTTATCATACACATACAAAAAAAGTTTTATAAACCATAGCAATCTGTCTATCAGCCGTGTGCGCCACGGCTCATGCTATCTATCTATCTATCTATCTATCTATCTATCTATCTATCTATCTATCTATCTATCTATCTATCTATCTATCTATCTATCTATCTATCTATCTATCTATCTATCTATCTATCTATTTATTTATTTATTTATTTACTTATTTATACATGCATACCTATACATACTGCAGCCCTATTGGGCTATAGCATAAGTGGGCAAGAAGTATACACCGACACACATTGAGTAGTAAATACAAGCCGCACACTGTACAAGCATAGTTAAGATATGCAAAGCCAGAAAAACACTTTCGGTGTGAACGCCATAGGAATAACATTTCTAATTCTACAACTATTCTAGGGCTTTCAGGAATTCTGACAATGACTAAATAGTACCAGGTAATGAATTTCAATTATCAATAGTGCGTGGTAAAAAAACTGTATTTGAACATGTCAGTGCACGAGTAGAAATGTGGGACGTTTAAAGCATGGCGACTTCGAGAAAAAAAGGTCACAGGCCTGCGCGGCACACGCAGCACAGTCACAGCGTAAGCTGGTTAAGCGGCGCAAGAGTAGCTTCAATTTCGGCACCAGGCACAAGGTCTTCGCGGCAAAGTGTCTTCGCCTCGATTTTGACGAGAACGATCTGAACTGTCCGCCCGGCGTCAGCGGCCACGGCGAGCTGCGGCTTGTAATGCTCTGCACAGCAGTCTGCTGAGCCCATGGAGGAAGGAAACCCAGGAGAGGCCCCGGCCAGCAGGGACGTATTGGAGAAGGTGTGGCGGAAGTCACGTGCTGTTTTTCGCAAAGGAGCACTGGGACGGGTACCCCAAATCTCAACGTTGTCATAGCAACTGCGCTCCTGAAGCTTTCGCTGCTGCTCTCGGTCTCTGAAAAGTGACATAAGATTTTTCCACGGGTGTCTTTCTCGCAGCACCTTTTGTTCGCGAGAAAAGCTGACTTTGGAGTGTGGTGTGTAAGGTTGAAAGTTGTGTTGTGGTCTGTGAGTGAGAGTGTCAGCCAGCAACAGATACACTCAAGTAATTACGGCGCAGGTCTTCGTCGTCTTCTTCAATGTGCCGCGGAAAAACACAGGAGCGCGTCTGCTTCAATGAAACTGCTACAGAAGTTTCGTAGGCTTTGTTATGACGCGCGTCGGCGCACACACTTCCGGTGGCTCGTAACAATGCAAGTTCAAAGTTCGCGCCCATCTGCTCCAGCGAGCTGCAGAATCCCTGATTGGAGGCGCAGAGGGAGATGGCACACCAACATGGCTGCACTTCCGGCTTCAAAAACGTGACGTCAGGGCCTCTCCTGTTTCGTTTCTTTCCTCCTGGCTGAGCCCGATGATGCCTGGTTGTAGCCGCGCACGTAGCTCTACGATTCGCTTTTTCAGCAGCGGTTCGTACCTTGCGAGGAGACGCCATAACGTGTACCGAAGAGGTACCCAGAATACGTGGCGCACATCTAACATCGGGATAGCGTTGACTGCGCGCCTCGTCTGAATCGCATCTTGTCGCAAGCGGCGGTTGCAGGCACGTTAACTAGATGGCGCCACCATACTGGCGGAGGCTCGGGTCGTCTGCGCCTGCGCGCCGGCCTATAGGGCGCGTATAAAACAAATTTTTCTTCTCCCTGATAGCAATCGCTTGCGTGGCTCGGTGATGAAGTATCCGACTGCCACGCAGCGGGCCTGGGTTCGATCCCGGTGGAAGCGGGCACTTTTTTCGCATTTCCAGCGATAGCGGTTACGCCCGGGGGCGGCGGCGGCATCATCGCGACTAGAAACGGCTATTAGAATGGGCCCATAACAGCTTACGCTGTAAAAGATATGTTGGCAATGGTTAGGAGACTGTTATTAGAGAGGTAGCATAATGAAGTGCAAAAAAACGATATAGTAACCTTATTGACTCATTATTTCGCCCCACTGAAAGTGACTGAAGGTTCGACGCGTGAATAGCTGATGAAGGTGAGAAAGCGCGGTCACACCGACGGTAAGTGAAGCGTATGGCTTTTCTTTGCACGGCATCGAACGCATCAATTTCACAATGTTTATGTTGATTCCAGACTGCAGAAGCCTATTCTAAAATAGGACGTATGAGTTATTTGTATGTTAGTAGCTTGGTTTCTCTTTCACGCCTTTGTTAATGTTCTGCGTAAGTATCGCAACTTTATTAGTGAATTCAAACAGATATGTTCGATATGTTTGGACCATGACATGTTGAAAGTAAAAATTCCACCCAGGTATTTGTAATGGCTCACCCTCCTCAGCGACACATCCGCTGAACAGTAATCAAAAACCGAAGGGCATTGTTTTGTAGGAAATGTCCTTATCATTTTTAAGTTATTAATCTTTTGTCAAGTTATACACCATTTGCGAGAACATGCAAATGGATTGTTAAGGTGATCATGATCACCAGTAGAGGTAATTATGCCGTACAGAACGCAGTCGTGAAGTAATGTCAACGTACAGACGGACTTAAGACGCTAGATTACATGGTAAATCGTTAGTATAAATTAGCAATAATAGAGGACCGAGAACCCTGTGGCACTCGTAACGTTACTTCACCGGTATCTGACTTAGCAGAGTTAAAGCAGACGAACTGTGTAGGTATATAAAGAAAGAAAGAAAACTTGAAATCCATGAAACCAAAAGTGGGTTCTTCAATATCATTTTAAGTTTATGCAGCAGTATAGTGTGAAGTATGCTGCCAAATGATTTGCAAAAGTCAATGAATATGGCATCGATTTGATATAATCGATATATATTCAGAGAAGTGTCGCGAGCAAACTCGGTTAATTGAGTTGCTGTACTGTAACAACACCGAAAGCCATGTTGAAAACAGGTGAGAAGATAATGTTTTCCATAAATTCCATAATATGTTTTTGAATGATGTGCTCTAACAATTTGCATGAATGTACTATTAATGATATGGGTCTGTAATTAGCTAAAAGTTGCTTCTCTCCTGCTTCGTATAGAGGAAGAACTTTAGCTACCTTCCATGATGACGGGACCTTTCATCATTCATGATCATCAGCCTATATTTATGTCCACTGCAGGATGAAGACCTCTCCCTGTGATCTCCAATTACGTCTTGCACTAGCTGATTCCAACTTGCGCCTGTAAATTTCCTAACTTCATCACCCCCCTAGTTTTGTTTCTGCCGTCCTCGACTACGCTTCCCTTCTCTTGGTATCCTTTCTGTAACTCTAATAGTCCACCGGTTATCCATCTTACGCATTACATGGCCTGCCCAGTTCCATTTTTTCCGCTTAATGTCAACTAGAATATCGGTTATCCCTGTTTGCTCTCTGATCCACACCGCTCTCTTCCTGTCTCTTAACTTTAGGCCTAACATTTTTCGTTACATCGCTCGTTGTGCGGTCCTTAGCTTGTTCTCGAGCTTCTTTGTTAACCTCCAAGACCGGACCTTACCCCTGCTCAATGATGTCTGGAAGATAGTGAAGAGATACCGAGAAGTCCACACGGAATAGCGTACCAAAAATGAATTGGAGATTCCGTCGGTGCCAGCACATTTCTTGGTGTCCAGGTTCAAGATGAGGTTCAGAACTCCCTCTAAAGTAATGTCAACGTTATTAATTGTGTATGGTCTATGATGAGCGACGGATGGAACAACCGAGTTATCTCTAGCGAAGACAGACTGAAAGTACGTATTGAAAGCATTCGAAATAATAGAGGGGTCATTAATGATGCTGTTATTGATTATAAATGAGGAATAGGATGTTTCATTGGGTGAGATTGAACTACCGAATTTCCGAGGGTTAGTTTTAAGCAGAGCCGGAAGCTTAGTTCCTCAGAAGAATTCTTTTGCAGCAGCTGTTTTTCGACGTAGTTTTTTCCTTTGTTTGTGTGAAAAGAGCATGCGACTGTTGCTTACCACAGCGTCTTGAACGTCTTAACTTTGCTACACGGCATGATAGGTGCAGTAAGTCACTATTATTTCAAGATATGTTATGAGTTTTTTTTTATTGGCACGAAACGATTGACGCAGGACCTAGTGGTGTTCTCAAGGGAATCCACTAGTGCGCCAATGTCCCTTGACATACTAAGCACAAGAAAAGGGTCAAAGCCGCTTGCAAACTCATGGATAATCGAAACATCGTCAGCTTTCTGAAAGTTTGGAAACGTCGAATAAGTAAAACGCTGCTTGAAAACTTGAAGGTTGAAAGACACAAGGACAGCGTTGTGATCAGACATTCCGTCTATAATTTCGCAATCATAACCTTAATCAGCTACGTCGGCACTAACAATACTCTGTAGTGTATTGTTAGTGCCGACGTAGCCGCGAAAAAACCCGCGATAACTAAGACGCAGGACAAATATTAAGTCTAGAATATCGTTCAGTCACGTTGGATTGTGCGCGATTTGTTTTAGTCAAATAGACGGCGTGAGGTTCAATAGATGCCTATCAAATGTAGTAACTCAATTTGCTAAGCACATAGAAGGCTAATGAAGACGTTGAGGTCACTGAGGAGGACAAAATTGGAAGCGGTGAGATTGTGTTCCTGCATAACCTGCTCAAAACGCTTTAGCGATTCAGACGGACTATTGGGAGGACAGTAGAGCACCCATACTGTTAAGGGCTGCTTTGAAATGCGTAACCAACAACAGGCCGATGCTGTTTCGACAGGAATACGAAGAATAGTGATCTGGAAGTCCGACCGAAATAACAACGCAACGCCACCTGCTCTTTGCCTTTGACGATCTTTTCTAACAACGACATAACCTGTTGGAGTTATTTCCGATTCATATATTCCTTCGTGTAGCCAAGTTTCTGTTACAGCAATGATATGCGGGCTGTATGATGAAAGAAGTGACAGAGAATGAGGCAACTTATTAGTCACACTTCTGGCATTAATATTTAAAACAACGAGCTTTTCAGGAATCTGCAAACGCGGTCAACAAGACGGGGCAGAGTTCGATACAGTAGCGGTTGGTGTGTGATCACGATTACCAGATGACTTAACAATACATTGCGAAACAGCGTTCCAATTATAGCGAACATTATCGATAAAAACACGATCGAAACGTAAGTTTACAGTTGAGCCGTTATTCTGATGCACTAAAGAAGCTTTCGAGAGAGTGTTTAGAATGGCTTGAGCTCTAGTCGAGATATATTCTGTGAGCTTAAGTTATGATCCTTGAGCTTAAAAGCGTTTTTAAGTAATACACGTGTGTCACTGAAATTCAACAATTTCATTACAATAGGACGAGGACGCTCATCACACACTCTGCGAAATCTATGGAATCACTCATTTAGTGGATATTTAACACGAAGTTTCTCCTGTAACATATCCGAAATTTTAGAAAGCAAGGTATCACGAGTGTCATCAGGGTCCTCCACAAGGCCGTGCTGGGCGACTCTATTGCGTCTTGAATGATTTTCCAAATCATTGTTCTTTGCAGTAAGTGTGACAGCTGTTTTGTTTAGATGTGACAACTCTGCCTGCAGCTCCGTGCGCAAAACTGTGGATGATCCCGATTCGAGAGCAGCGACACGCGGCTCCGGTGCGTCAGAACGGGAGTTCACAGAATTCTCAATTTCGGACGTGTCACTGGATATTTATTTTTTATTTGCTTATCGGTTAGGAGTTGCACAAGCGCTGGATTATCAGGGGTTTCTAGAATAGTCTCGACCAGAGTCTCATAAGCGGGACTAGAATCATGATGTCATCTAGCAGGGCGACAGATGTATGAGTAGGTTTGGTAGATTTAAAAGCACGGGTGGGTTAAGAAGGGCCTGGGTTCAGCTCGACGTCACAGCTCAATAGAAGCCAACTAAAACAAGCCAATCAATGTAAGCATTCAACAAAAGTATTGACACTGCGTGGGAAAAACCAGATAATTTGAGAACGTGGGTGATTCGGGGTTTTGGCATGCCTGCCATGCCGTCAAGATATGTTTGTTTATGTGATTTGTGCCTACTACAGTCCAAAGGGCGCTATCAGGCGAAGTGTAAGCCAAATACAATACCATGACCGCTCACTAACACAGTGATGGGAGCCAGTAGAATGCAAAAAAAAAAATCAAATATACACATAGGTGAAAAACAAATTCTCATTCGGGCTTCCTTGCCAACACAGTTGCGCTCCGAGCTGTGAGCCCGGTTGATACTTATAGATGTTTTGCTGGAAAAAACAGTCTGGTCAAAAGGGTCCTGGTCACGGTCCACGTAAACAACTGTAGAAAGTAAACAAATAGGGATAGCAACAACATGGTACAGCTGTGGTCACGTAACCCAAGCGAACACGATCCCAGCAGAGGTCTGCTGCTTGACTGTCTTCAGTGCTCTCGGGGCGTTGTTGGCTCGGGAGGAAGGCACAAGTTTATTTCCATTATAGTCGCCTCTGCGGACATTACTGTGTGCCTCATTTCTCTTATCTGCATCATTTTACAAATCGTGGGCTCGTATATAAGAGCACCGGACCAAGCTGTGGTATAAAGAACCTCCAGATTTATAGTGCCTATATGTTTGTCACTATCTTGGTTGCAATAGAGCCGAACCTGCAAACACAGTTGACATGGTCATGAGCTTGCACGGGTAACATGTAGGCAGTGTAATATTTTCCCGATTCCTACTCGATCCTTCGTTTTGTTCGACTGCGTTACGCTGAAAAGCTTCAAGGTGTTCTCGATATGTATAGGTAGAACTTCTGTAGAATCGTCGCGTCAACTAGAAACACTACTATCATGATTGCTAGCTATGAAAGTGCGCAATCTTGCGTATTCCCAATCCTGAGGCATCGTTCGCAGTTTCGTCGTCTTTCTTTAGAGGAAGACGGCAAATGCGGCAATTTCTCAAGCAAATAACATTGCGCAAAGCGTCATGGTATGATCACAGTGGGAAAGTGCTTAATTTCATGCAAAGAATAACGCTTTTTTTTTTTTTGTCGCTCACATACGCCCCAAGTTCAAGGTTGACTTTACAGGACAGTATGCAACTCGGAACGTTTAGCAATGGCATCAGTGTGGAGGGGAGTTATGCACGCAAAGACAAAATACAACCTTATGTTACGTAGCCTATGTTTCACCAAAAATACAGCTATCCAAAAGAAGATCTTCGTGAGGTTTGCCTCTTCTTTTCTGCCTAACATGCTGGCCATAAATTTTAGTCCCAACCAGGCCCATAAATCCTAGCCATTCTTGGACCCGCCGCGGGAACTTAGTGTCTATGGAGCTGCGCTGCTCCCGGCAATGGTGGCCGCGTTACGATGGCGACGGAATGCAAAGACGCTCGTGTATATCGTGCATTGGGCGCTCGAGAAAAATTCCAACTGGGCCAATGAATCTAGAGTGCCCTACTACGGCGTAAACGCAGATAATGTATACTTAGTACGTATACTACGGCGTGCGTCATAAGCAGCTCAGTGATTTTGGCATGTAAAACCTCAGAATTGTTTTAACCATTCATGGACGACTACGTTTATTCACTCTTTACACATATTTCCTGCAATGGCACTGGTATCGCAGGTAACACGAAAAGTGATCTAGACGTCAAGTCAACTGATAACACTTTCTTCTCACGTCGTGCTAGCTAAGCTTCTTATATTCCGGTGCTGACTCCTAGACCTTTGATTGCGCCGCTCATTTTGTTTTCAAACCATGAAGCATACGTGCATGCGTTATAAAATTCTGAACTTTGGCGTTTGGCGAACGCTATCTGTGTTGTTAACAAAAATAAAATGAAAAGGTAAAACTCCTTTTTTTTGCGAAACATAAAACTAACTTAGTAGTTGTACTCGCAAATCTTGAAGTTCTTCATTTATTCACGAAGACTGCCAGGAGTCTTCTCCACCAAGTTAAGTAGTTAGCGATGGTTACATATTTCGCATAACTCGTACAGAACTGCACGTTGCAAATGGTGTGCTTCCCATGTACACAGAAAATAAGTGCGGGCGAAATAAGTCGTGTATTGGAGAAGTAATTGAACAAAACAGGAAATATATTGAACGCTTGGGCCTATCTGAATTAAACTGGCGCGAAGAACCCTCGACGAGTAATCCGTACTATCTGACAACGCGAAACAACTAACAAAATTTTCATTTATGTGACATTTTGTTTGTTTGCACTTGCACTTGTCGTGTTTTAACACGTATACTCCAGCAGATTTATGGCTTTGTCTTTGATTTGATGAGTGTACTATGAAGACAGAAACTTTGTGCAACCTTTTTCTCACATTTCGAGATGCACTGGTGTAACTATAAGTGTAGTTCTTGTATTATGTTACATGCGTGAACATTTGCAATCAACCACCGTAGTTTCTTCGCAAATTGTTTCTCTCTGCTCAAAACTGGCTCAAAATTTGGACGGTTTCCAGATTCTATGATACTTCATGGTTCACAAGCAAATTTTTAACAACTTTTACAGCACAGGAAAGGCAGAAAATTGCCGTTTATGTGGGATGCATGGTGAGGTGTGTAGAATCCATTTCATCAGTGCATGCTTGTACGATGGCCTCTTAGTTACTGGCGCTATAAGCAGTGCTCTCCCATAAATTTGTGTCCGTTCCCAGTTCCCTGTCACTAGGAGCACTGGTTTCGTCATTATTAAAGTGTATTGTGTTTTCGCGAAAAAGAAATGCATAATATGATGGAAATTTACGCAAGCAAATGAATCAACACAAGCTCACGTGGCGCACAGACAAAAATCCTCTAGTACATTTTGGCACAGGGTTTTCTTGATGGCGTCTTGCCGTCAAAACAAAATTAAAAAAGCAATTTATTCGCGGCTTTATTATCCAGCTCTTGCACTGTGGTAGGGCTGCTGTAATCCCAACATGTGGTGGAGCGACTGCTCAAACAGAAAAAAAAAAACATCCTGTAAACGAATATTCCCGACCAGATTTGTCTTCTTATATGAGTAAGCAGTGATGCTTCGCAACTCAAGGTAAATTTCTAACCAGATGGTAATAATCATAGATCGCACTTCATGTTCAGGACTGGTAATTGGATTCCCCAGACTTAACCCAGGTTAAATGCAAGAGCGAACAACACTGCTTTACCACTAAAGAAGCTGAAAGATTAATTAAAAAGAATTCTGCGAGCGCTAATGAATTACTTATATTCAGACAGACGACTATTAAATGAGGTACCTGCCATAAATCAGGCGATCAGGGCAATATCTCCATTCAAGTCACCACTTTCTATAGTTCGATAGAGGCATGTGTTTGCTCTGCAAGGATGTTCAATAGCTTGTCCATTCCTCTCGGGTAGGTCCTTAGATATTACGCACCTCGTGTGCAAAATGCAAGGATTTTGTGTAACTGCAGTGAACGTATTTTTTCTTGGGTAGCATGACACAAAGCAACATTTAAAAATTTAATTCTGAGATTTACGTGCCAAAACCCCGATTAGATTATGGGGCATGCCTTAGTGAGGGACTCCCGATTAATTTATACCACCTGGAGTTCTTTAACGTGCATCCAATGCACGGTACACGGGCGTTTTTGCATATCACCCTCCTCGAAATGCGGCCGCCTCAGCCGGGATTCGAACCAGAGGCCTCGGGCTTTGTAGCGAAACGCCATAGTCACTACGCCACCGCAGCGGGTCCAAAGTGATCTTCTTTGCAAACATATTCTCTTATCAAAACGACTCCTTAGGCCATATCCATATCAAGCGGACAAATTTAGCGCCACTTGTATTGAGGAGAGATTTTTTTAATTAGAGGACGCAATACAATTGCGTTCCGCTTGCGTACGGAAGCCGCATATCGCAGCAAAATCCAATCAGATTTTGGTTTCTTGGGTACGTAAGCCACATGCGTCCCCTGATCGAAATTTCTCTAATGACGTTCATATAACGACACTACCTGTTTCGTAAACGTGAATTATTGAGCCATTACACCAAAACACTTTTCCAATTCCAAAACACTTCCTCGGACTCGTTCAACAGCAACAAGTAATTACAAGAATGAAATGAATTGAGTGCAATGATAGTCATAACTATTACCCACAGCGAAGGTTCAAGAGGGGAGAAGTTGTTTTACACCGTGTCACGTCAGAAACAATTTTTTAACGTAGAGCAAAGTTATACACTCCTATAACGTTGTGTGAATTGCCAAAATTTGTCTTATCTTCAAACCAGCTTCATGTGCAAGTCGCCCACAAATAGCATAAAGAAAATTTATTTGCGCATACACCGAGCGCTAACGGCTGCGGTCACCACTTATATGAACAAGCATACAAACGTACTGTCCCCGCATTGTCGAATTGAACCATAAACCGACAATGCAAAATTTAAAAGCTCGCGCAATTTCGGAAGGCGCTCATTCAGTGCGGACCATCATCGAGAGCGGTCAAGTGCCTCTTCAGACGAGAGGCATTAATTTATTCAGACAACACGAGTGCATTGTCTAACCCAAACAGACCTCCCCCCGCTCCCCTAGGCTAAATACAACCACCTACCACGTGAAAGTTTCATGCGAGCACTGTTTACGAGTGATTGGTCGTAAAACGACCATCAAGTGGGTGCCAGGCCATGTTGGAAACTCCGGCAACGAGCGGCTTCACGTGCTAGCGAGCGAGGTACGACTCAATCGCTGATTCCAACCTACGAGCTCGCCGCCGTTCAACCTGATGCAAGGTCCCGAACAGGAATGGCGTAGCATAAAAAAAACGAAAAACGCCATCAAGACCTGGCTGCAACCCCTGACCCCGACGACCATCTTCCTAGAAGGCACCGCCTCCGGTTGTGGGCGCCCGCAATCACTGCCGCCGGTGAAATGTTACGCGCACGCAAATGAAGTAACTGGAAATGTTGCTCATGCACAGTATTAAAGTCATTTCGGGACAAGCACCGGCCCAATACGGTGATGTATTTCGAGCACTGGATCCAACCACGTATACGGGCTAACGTGAGACGGTTAACCTTCTATCGACCTTCGCATGTCAGGCATCGATAGTGAGCCCTACATAGCCCGATTCGCCCCTTGCCTTTATCCCTTCACCAAACAGGCCTCGGGCCGTCATTTAACTGCATCATTCTCTTTTCTTCTCCGTAGTAAAATTAGCCACCTTCACGTGTTTTTAGCTTAAACGATGAAACAAGATAAAAGCAATAAATCTATTGGCTGGTTTTAAGAGTCTTAATGCATGACATTGATGCATGAGCATATTTTGGCTGATCGGAAAGAACATCGTTTTTTTTTTCGCAGTGCAGGCTTTGAAATTAATTTGACGCCGAAGTGTCATTGCACGCAATTCCTTCACAGGCTGTCTTCACTCAACAGGAAATCATGTATTTTTTACTTACCATACACATTTTATGATGCCACACATCCCCATGCACAATGTAATCGCGATGTTGCATTCACAAACAAAAACTGTGAAATAACAGGAAATTATACCTGAAGGCTCCCTGGTGAAATTTTCTCAAATACCGTTAAAAGTTGCGATTCCAAAAACCTGTCACGCCTCGACCCCTTCGTTTCGCCATCGCCTTAATTCACTCGCCATTCGTACTGGAGATTAAACGGCTCTATGCACGCGACTGGCCTTACATGTGAACGCACCAAGAACACCGTACGTGATAAAGATTTCTGTGCGCGGCAGCTCCATAGCCGAAGCGGGGTAAAGGATGTTAGAAGGAGGGGTTTCGAAGAGGAGGACCTTGATTCATTTCCTCATTAGCGTCGCATTAGCATGGTGCGAACGAGCAGAACTGCGCGATACCAAGGCGCGGGCGGACACGAATCACTCTCAGACTTCACGAACAGAAAACAAAATCCGCGAAACACGAGAAAAAAAAAACTGAGGAGCTTCGTGTCGAACCTGCTGAGCATCGATATACGCGCTACCGTGAGCACGCGATGCTATCTTAAGCTACTGGCTGCCTTTTCTCAGTGTAGTGGCCACTCAGATGAAGGGAAATAACATGCCTCTCTGGCATGAGGCCGGCTCACAACAACCTCTCCGCTCCTATCGGTCTCCCTCTCCTACTCTTTCCTTTTTTCCCTTTCCCTATACTACGGCTAGTGTGAGCTGGTCACGGGCAATTGGCTGTCGATCCAAGTTTTCCTGGTACGCTTTTCCGTTTATTTGTTGTCTTCATTTGGCTGTTGATTAACGGGGCGGCACGAAGCGAAGTGAAGTGGCGCTGGAAAGCGAGCGCGAACGGCCTTGCTTATGCAAGCCAGACCCGGCCAACCTGTTTCGCATCTGACCGCTCGCGGACAGCGTCGTTTCGCGGCACTTCTCTATCGGAGATGAATGATAAGTAATCGACAACAGAAAGCACTCAACGGCCTTTCAGTGCCTAGACGTGCAGAAAGAGAAGGCCTGAGGCGTCTTGTAGAGTATCTTTTTAAAAATCACGATCAAGCATGCTGATAAACCATTACGAGCGTTGCACATAATACTCTAGTCTCGAGGGTTCCGCGGTCGAATGCACATCTCGCACAGCAGAGTACAAGGCTCTGCGTAAACGCAGAGAAGTAGCTCGCCGCGAAACAAATATTGTGTTGCAGTGTGCGCTCCCAAGCGACAAAGGAACGTCTGCTGAATTGTTTCTATCTCTGCCCATCACTACTTATGCCTTCCAGAGGCGCGGTGTAAAAATCGTTGTGGTGACTCTATGGGCGATTTATGCGACTTGCGATCTCATTTCATGTGCACATGATTCGGAGATGAAAACATGGCCGGTATAATGTAAGAGTTTCTTCCGATGCTATTTATTTTATGTTATCCACCACTCCTGAAAGGACGATGGTATACTGATAACGTAGGTGGATCGTTTCTGGGGCCCCTGACGGAACTCGAACAGGAAAAGTATTGCAATGGAATCTTTACGTAATCTCGTCCCAGCTTACTTCAAGTGAGTGGTAGCATGCAAGCAAATATCACTATATTTATTTTATTCGGATTTGTTGTATCCTATATATCTTCCACGCAAAAAAGGTCAGCGTGCGCATAATAGCTTTCGGAGAAATAAACATGAATAATGGATTCAGAGTGCAATTTTTCCCATTCGACCATGAAGAGCTCTCGCGTCAATCAACAATCAGCCATTAAGAACACCCGCTTAGCGATTATGGCGTCTCACTGTTAAGCACAAGGTCGTGGGTTTGTTTCCCAGTCGCGATGGCCTCATTTCCATGGAACTAAATGCAAAAACACTCTCGTACTTGGATTTAGGTGCACGTTGAAGACCCCAAGGTGATCAAAAGTATGCGGGAGTTTCCCACTACGGCATTCCGTATGTTCATATTGAGCTGTTGGCACATAAAGCCACAGAATTTAATTTATTTTTAATTTAGTTATTAAGAACGAGCGATTAACCGAAAAGAACATCACTACCTCACATTTGTGCAGGAGTAAAAGTGAAGTCACCAGTTCTCACGGCTGCGGCTCGGCAGCAGTTCTCCTTTTAGTGTAACAATCATACTTTTGTTACATAATATAAGGACAGCATATGTATCTCGCGTTACAGGGCCAATACATATAGGACTCCCTCAAACTGCCGCACTCCAGAGGTAACAAATACCTTCCTAGTTGCATTGGAGTGCTTCTCGCCTCCCTTCCTGCCACTCGACCTCGTTCAGTGTTTAGCAGGACTATTGCCGCCAGCCATGGAACTTTACCATCGAACTTCACGCCTGCAGCACGACCATCTCTACCTCTGTGGTGCCTGCATCCAATCCAAGCCCTTCTTGTAATTCCCGGTATCAAAAAGAAAACCGAGATGTCGTCATTCGCCCTCAAACAAACCGTGCTTTCATTCATGCATGAAAAGCACAGAGAACGCACCCACGTTTACACGGACGGTTCTGTCTCCTCCAAAAGTTCAGCCGGAGCAGTGGTAATTCCCGTGAAATCTGTCACCATCCAATTCAAGACGTCTCACATTACATCATCGACGGCTGCAGAACTCGCAGCTATCCGTGCTGCTCTGGAATTTATTGGTCCCAAATCACCACAGTCATGGTCCATCTTTTGTGACTCGAAGGCAGCTCTCCAGTGCCTGCTGTCCCCTTTCAACCACGGACCTAACGCACAATTAGTCGCAGACATCCGACTACTTCACCATCACGCTACCGACAAGGGGCACAACATCATCTACCAGTGGATACCGGGTCACTGCGGAATTTCGGGAAATCACAGTGCGGATGACGCTGCCCGATCGGCCCACGATGGTGCCCCTATTGTATCGATACCACTGTCGAGAACAGACGCAGCCACAAAACTTCGTTCCCTCGCACGCGAGCTTACGCAGACTCTGTGGAACACCAGTGACTTCAGCAACGCACGCCTCCACAGACTGGATCCACATCTGCAACTCCGTCTTCCACCAGGGTTACCACGAGCGGAAGCAACACTTCTGTGCCGCCTGTGGCTCGGCGTGGCATTCACGAACGCCTATTCCTTCCGCATTGGAATGGCCGACAGCCCCGCTTGCAACAACTGTGACTGCGAGGAGACAATCAAGCACCTCCTCTGTGAATGTCCCCGCTACAATGTGGCAAGAAAAGAGCTCGCGACTGCGCTTGAAAAACTGGACAATCGCCCCTTCACAGAGGAAAAAGTTTTAGGACACTGGTCTAGACGGGCTTCGGCACTCAAGTCCTTAAGGGCTCTGCTGAAGTTCTTAAGGACTTGTGAATTGTGCGACCGGCTTTGAACGTTGTAGCGCGTAGGGTCGCGTTATTGCGCGAATTTTATTTTATTTTATTTATTTATTTTATTTTATTTCTTATTTTTTTATTATTATTGTTTTCTTTTTGTTTTTGTTTTTTTTGTTCCTTCTATCACCTTTCATTCCCTTTACCCCTTTCCCCAGTACAGGGTAGCAAGCCGGTATTTACACTGGCTAACCTCCTTGTCTTTCCTTCCCTTTCTTTCTCTCTCTCTCTCTTCACAAACCAACTTGTTCGTGAATCCATGAATTCGTTAGCTCACTCAGCTATTATTAGATGATTTATTTATTTATTATTGCGATAGCAATTATATGGACACTCAAAAGCAGATTTCTGCCGTCGGCGTCGCCGTCGCCATCGCCGTGAGGTTCCGTATGACGTCATTTGGAGATGAAATCGTCGCCGCGCGCCGAACGCTGTATGTGCGAGTGAAGGGGCGCGAGGGGCGCGTCTTTCACGGGGAGTGAACGCACAGCGGAAAACAAACGCGCGTTCTGCGCCGTGCTCGCTTAAGGGCTGCAGAAGTAGGCGTCTCTTTTCTCCTTTACAATCACCATATATGTAGAGCAAACGCGCCTTCTTCCGACGCGCGAGAGGCCGTGGGGGAGGGGGAGGGAAGGGAGCCGACGTTTAGCTGCGGCACCAAGTGCCTATTTATATCAGAGGCTCCAGCAACAGTCACCAACGCCGCACGCATTTTGAGCTAACGCGGGCAAAACGCCGATGGCGTCGACAACAGTTGTGCGTGTTGTTGCTACCAAAGCCGCTCACCTTACTTCGTATGACATTGCTGTGTTGCTATCGCATTCATTGCTTCGCCCTTAGGGCGAAACTGTGACATTTTTTTCTATTTAACACTTATTTACCCGTGAGAAGGTCTCGGCTACATTTGCCTATATATCAAAGAAAGCAATCACTGTAAGGTCATCAGTTTGTAGAATAACGTTCAGCTCAGTTCTACGAGCACACATGCATCTTATAGCTTTCTAACAAACGACGAGCGTTAAGGAACAACAGCACCTGTCTATGGCTTGTCGTTGAATGGAGATGCGAAGAGATGTCGCCTCCGCCTGACCATTGTCATGCAGTGCAACCAGTACACACACACACACACACACACACACACACACACACACACACACACACACACACGCGCGCGCGCGCACGCACACACATACACACACACACACACATATATATATATATATATATCTATATATATATATAGGCAACAGCATTCGTTTTACCGCATGCAACCTTTTCTTTCATTCGACGATTAAAACTTACAACTACAAAAATAAAAATTGCAAATGCTGTCGAGAAGTCAGAGACGGAATAGCCTAGGGTTACACCGTGTTACACCCTGTGCAACGCGCTGGTCGTTTATAGTGCACTTGTAGGCTGAGTGCATTCGATCTGTGCATAGACACGCATCACGCAATAAATCCACCTTCTCCTGTGTTCTTTCTCTGCTTCCCTTTGAATCGATGAGCGGCGTGCTGTGAACAAGGATCAGGCATGGCGAAAAAGCATCAAATAAATGACAATCATGGCTTTTTTTGTTACAGAACGTCATTAAAAGTAGGATAATTGCTAATGACGGGGTAAAAGGGTACGCGCTCAGAGGCTTTAGCGTGCTGCCGTTACGCAGGAGGCCATAGGCACAATTACTTGCAGTGGCAACCACAATACGATGGTGATGGAAAGCACTAGCAACAAAAAAGCTTTTTATATCGGTGATAAGGCGAATATTATTGCAGAGCTTTCCACACCATTATCGACATAGACCACTCGTAGCTTTGGGTCACATAAAGCAATCGATAAGTCATTGATTCGGTTAACCGATTAGTCAAGTATTGCATTTCGTTTTGCATTTCGTTTTTGCATTTCGCCTCCATCGAAATGCGGCCGCCACGGCCGGGATTTGATCCCGCGACCTCGTGCTCCTCACTATTTGGTCATTTCTGCGGCCAAACTTCCCGTATTTCACATGTAAAAAGATCAAGACGAAGAATACAACCGCGATGCTCTAATACCAATTGAGCTACGGTGGCGGCAGTCTTCGCGTCAGTTCCCCTGGGTATTTGTGTATGTGTACTGTATATCCAGCCCTGTAGTGTTAGCGAGCGCCACTGATGGTCGTTGCGGAGGATGTGAAAAATGCTTTCAACCGCAGTCGTCACGTACTAAAAAACACTTAACTTCCCCTACGCCTTCCTTCACTTGTTGTCGGTTGGCTTCATGTGGTTGTAGCTAAAATCTACGTGTTCTAGCACTAAAACCAAGCCGGAAGTTATTTCAATACGTCTTGTGAAGGTTTGTGAACTGATGACATAAGCATACTTTATTTGCAGTATATCAGTGTAATATTGTGTGTTTGTTTGCTTGATTTTTCTTATTTTCTTTTTCACCGGTTGAAGCAGAATACCTACACTCTGCTTGCTAAAGCATCAACGTTTCTTTACAGAATTATAATAAGAAATAATAGTTGTGAAACTAGAACGCCGAACACAAAAAAAGGACACACACACACACAAATACGAGCACTTGTCTTTTTTCGCCGCGTTTCGTCTGTCAACACTCTAATTTCCTAATAATGAAACTAAAGCTAGCCCAATTATCCACTCTACTGCAAGAAACTAATCAATCAATGAAGTTAAACATCTGCCATGTAATTTTCGCATTGCTCACATAAGCTTTTCTTATTTCTCGGCGATCATTGCTTTCAACGGCCATGACACACTCGTCAAATAAATCGTCTCTCTGTATTCGTCGACCTTCGAAAGGGCACTTCTCTCTCAGTTCAAGGTCCGCACTTCCTATATTGCCGAAGTGAAAACTATTAAAAAAAATTCAAAAGGACAAAAGTAATATTTGCGTTGGCATCTGGGGCGTTAGACGGACGCCGCAGCGCTCTGCATTCCGCGCGAGCTTCTATGGAGATGCGTACCTGAGCAACGCTTCCCCGCCATCCCTCATTCCAGCAGACGCCCCGCACCGCCGCACACATCATCTGGTCACGACGAGGACAGCGAGAAACTGCCGACACCAGACTGGTCGGCGCTCGCTGATACCGAAAATAAAGGCCCGCACCTCGCCATCCTTCAATCGTCATTTGCCTTTTGATAGCTTTTTTTTTCCCTATTGTTTGTTTGGTTTTCAAAGCGGCGTCCTATATAGCTGTCGCTCAGAACGCGCTTTTATTGGAATTCAACAGCCGGGAAATTCGTTTTCAAATCGCGCTCCGCGGACGCTCCGGAATGATTGCAGCGCGCGAATACTGACTGCCACGAATTCGCATTCGCCTCGGCTGCAAGCGGAAATAACCGTCGTGCGCAATTCGCGCGCTTTGTTTGACGCGCACGAGAGAAGGAATAGCTCGGGGGAGCCGTACAATTTATCAGCCTCTTTATTGATCATTACATCGCGATCAAAATTTCCTCTCGAAAGCGCGTCCTTCCGTGGAATACTTCAGAGGCATATATTTTTCGAAGCTTGTTTTGTCTAATCTCGCTTGATCTCCAATCTGTGCGCTGCCGCTCACAGTTTACTCTCACATTGCTAATCAACTAGCCGTCTCCTTGAAGTCCCTACGTAAATTGTTTGAAAAAGCTGGAAGGCTGCATTTTTGTTACCATGAAACTCGTTCATTTTATTCAATTATAAGTACGCAGTTACTTTCTATGATCTATATAAGAAGCCAGCCGTCTCCCCTCTTTCCAGATTTGGGGAATATGGAGCGTGGCTGGCTTAGGTAAACTTTATGCGATAGTGCGACAAGTAAGGCATGATGCCACATATCCAAACGCACAGCACCGATATATTGTTGACTGCACTATGAGCCTCTCCAATAACATGCATTCCTCCGTATGAAATATCGACACGTTGATACGGCTGATCAAATGTTTACAGATGTAATGTTCATGATTGGTCGTTGCTTAAACGCCAGTGCGCTTCGACCAATCGATTGGTCGATATATCGACCAATCAACCATTCAGTCAGTCAGTCAATCAATCAATCACTTAATAAATCGATCAAATAATCATTCTTTTCCTTTTTGTAGAAAAAGTTTCTCAATAACGGTGGTTACACATTCTATTCATCAATCGGGCAAACTTATCCACGAATTTGGGTTATCGGTGACATGGTGAAATTTAGATTTCTCCTTAGTGTCAGATGTCAGATGCGCGAGTCAGAAAGAACGCCACACACCTTGACAAGGCAAAACAGAGCTGGAATTGCAATAGCTCCGGCGTTTCGTCTGGAGTCTCTGGTTTGAACGGAGGCCATGCTGTCTGTGTACGCTTAATGACCGCAGGAGTTCTAGGGCGAAGATTGCGACTGTTTAGGGCACTCCGTCGTAAATCTCTGAGGACAGGTTACTGGCGAATACTATTCTGCAAGCGCCGCTTGGTGGATCCTGTAAACCACAAGCATAGCAGATTTTGCTCATTTAGCCGTACAAGCTTTAATTTCGATAACAAATTAATTTCAGTACCGAAATTATGGATTTCAAGTTTTCAGATACTACTGGGCAAGTGATCCGTTTGAACCATTTCGAACTATGGTAGCAAAATATTTTTCTTTTTTGAGGGGGGGGGGGGGGGGGGGGGCAATGCGCTATGGTTGTGGTAGAGCGCTGGTATAACAGCCAGCGCTCTACCACAACTAATTGGGGTCTTTGGTTAGAACGGGCCTAATGAAGCATTTTTTTTCAATTTAATTTAGTTTTCTGATTAATTCAAGAATTATTTTTTGTTTGTTTTTTACGGTGAACCTTTTTTTCATCGGTTTATAACTGTTATAAATTTGTCGCTCGGCGTAACACGCGCCTTTCGGACCGCCACCCTGTCGTGCTCTCACATTTCATGCTTACGCAGCTTCTCCACTGGCTTGTACCCCAAAATGGCTGCCACGATGACGTCACAACCAGCCATCTATAACAGGACTATAGATTAAAAAACAAAGTTAAACCGCGAATATATGTGTGCGCCACCTTTCACCTATTTTTTTCCTACAAATGATGTCACTTAATTGGTATTTACGGAATAATCAAAATTTTTACGCGACAGCGTTAAGGGCACCGTGTCGCATAGAATCCGGTTTCGACGCCGGCATCGGAATCCGTTAGAAAAAAATCTTCCCGAACCACGCACCCCGAACCACGCAGGCGCTCCGCTTGGCGCATAGGCGTTACTGAACTAATTGAATTTCACAAAGCAAATTGCGCACAACCTGCAGACATGACAGCGTCGTATTGTAATTTTAATATAGGGGAAAACATAATTTTGTTACGCGGGAACTCAAACACAAACCCGTTTTCCACCTGCTGTTTGAACTCTGTCTTAGTGGAAAAGTCTCGCAACACCATCCAGATGGCGCTAGCCTCTACGCATCCCCGGCAGCGGCGGATCCCGCAGTGTGGGGGAAAGAAGAAAAAATAACAAGAAAGCTCGCCTTGATGTATAGCGTTCGCCACCAGCGTTTGCAGGTAAACATTACGGTTACATAAACTGTAGTTGCCGGCAAGTGTGAGAAGCAGTGAGGGATCTTTGAATGCTATTGCGTTCCATTGTTAAAATCGAAGCTTAAGCGTCCTCCAACTTTTTCCTGGCACGTGCTTTTTTAATATTTATCTTTAGTGAGAGAAAAACAAAGGATCGATAAAGGTCTCACTGGATGAGAACGTTGTACTGGCGCTGCGAAATTTTTGTCCATACCCGCGTGGTGTCGTAGTGGTTTTGGTGTTGCGCTGCTAAACCCGACGGCGCAGGCTTTTCTGCATTTCTGCGGCGCGAAATGCAAGAACGCCCATGTACCGTGCGTTGGGTGCAAGTCAAAGGACCCCAGTGGATCGAAATTATTCAGGAGTTCCTCATACGGCGTGCCTCATAATCAAATCGTGGTTCTGGCACATAAAAAACCTTGAATTTAACTGTTAATTTTGTCAGCGAAACAGATCACAGGTGTACGACAAACCTTTTACGCTTGTTATTTTGTTAAACCCCAGAATCAATTAGCAAGCACGTATGTTTGCTAAGTTTGACGTCATGAACGAACATATAAAAAAGGAGGTTTCGCCCGAAATCGAAGCAACAATTGCGATAGCAAATTGGTAGATAGCATACGGAGTAAGGATAGTAGTTTTATCGGCTGTATAAACTTGGACACATTCGCTTAATAACTGAATTAACTAGCATGGTGTCAGCGCGCACAAGCAAACATGAATAGATCCCACTCGACGACCGCAGACAACCGCTGTCAAAACGCTGGCGTGAGCAAGCGCAGCAGCAGCAGCGAGCGAAGGTTCGTGCGGTCTTTCGCTTCAACAGAAGCTTAGCGGCGAAAACACAGCGCATACAAAGCTATGAGCCGTCTGCAGATCGCTTTCAAGATACCGTGCGGACGAAGGCCCGCAGCCGTACAAAGTACAAGTACGCAGTTGCGGACAGAGTAAAAGCCGCCCCCCTCCCTCCCGCGCTGCATTCCCACTTTCTTCCTTTCGCGTAGGAGACGGAATCGCCAGTTCCCCTTGCGCCGTTGGTGCTGCAGCACAACGTCGCCTCCCCTCCCTCCCTACCATCCCTCACGGGCTTTCGCGCGACGGTCGCGTTTGCTTTCCACCGTGCGTTCGCTCTCCGTGAAAGCGCGCGTCCCTCGCGCGCTTTCACTCGTACATACAGCATACGGTGCGCGGCGACGATTTTATCGACCTTGGACTTTATACAGAACCTCACAGCGACGGCGATGGCAGAAATCCGCTTGGAGTGTCGATATAATTGCTATCACAATAGAAAAGCGCTTTCGTTTGAGACAGCAGCCGTATAGCAAAGGCATGCAAACACCAAAGATTACACAATCTCAACAACTATAGACTGAAAGCAAGTGGTGCAATTCTTCTTTCAAGCCTGCTTCTATAAAATTTTACCTGCGCAGTTTGTATTGCGGACAAGGGTAGGAAACTAAAAGCACCTGGCGGGGATACGTTGCTTCGAGATCAGGACAGAAAAAAGGGGGGCCAACAAGTAGTCGGCGCACGCCGTGGTGCCTGAGCCCCCCGATTATCAAAAGGCAAGAAGGATACTTACGCTCTTTATGCAGCATTTTGCGGGAACTTCGAAGGGACAGTGTTTAACAGGCCAAGCGGAAACTGGCGTGAAAAGTCGAAAAACGTCGTAGGCTTGACAATGGCAGAAATCAATCAGGGATTACGTATAAAGTATTTACCGCGTACTTCGATTGCCTGCGCCAATAGTTCCCGGTCATTCCTTGTTAACTAAACTTTTATTGTACACTTTGAACTATCAGTGCACTCACAATATCAGTGCACTCACACTATAATATTTTTATAACTGCCTCAACAGCTACTTCACTCACCCATCGGGCCTGAAGTTGGAGCTCTAATGTGGTCAAGAAAACGTACATTTTCACACGAATTGTGCAATCGTTATCTGCATACTAATTAACGACGTTGACTAGATAAACGAAAGTAACCAGCCTGCCTGTGCTAAGCTCAGGTTTTCAAATTTTACAACAGGCCGCCTTTTCATTCCCTCCTAGAGTTCTGGGAACGCTGCGAACATGAGCACCGGGAAGCGCAAGTTTTCATAACCACGCCATGAAACGCGCACCGAGTTCGAAAAGAAATAAAAAACGGGAAATAGCTGCGCGTGTGCCTTACATCGTGGTACTCGCCGGCATGTGGTACGGCTACTTGTTCAGCGCTTCTAGCAGGACAGCAAGATGCAGCGAAGTTGGCCAGCGTAATATCAACCGCGCTGACTCAGCTGCGTAGCCAAAGTACGCGCCGCGGTACTCATGTCCTCGTCCTGCGTCACGCAGACATGGGGTGGCCGCGAAGCTGCGGTCGGGCTTGCCGCGAGAGCCCCCGGGCTTAAACGCACACAAGATCACTCACCGTGCTTGCGACCATCGTGCGTCCTCGCCGTCACGTAAAACTAACAAACCGCCAGCCAGCACGGCTCATTTGGGCTGGCCGCGCGATGATTACAACGCGCCATGACGCGTCGCCCGCTCGGCCCTGTATGCTTTTCTGGTTCCCTTGCGTGCATTTATTTACTGTATGCGAGGCTTCAGCGAGGGAAAAAAAAGATTAGAGGCGACAGAAGCACGGTTTTAGGGCAGCGTTTTTCTTCCCCTATTTTTGTCGCGTTCGTGACGAGGGCGGCAACTTGCCGTCGCCAAGCATTATCAGGTTGTGCCAAAAAGAAAAGAACAAGATAGACCAAGAAAGAAATGAAACCATCAAAAATGACAGGAGCAGTGGCAAAACAGCCACTGTAGCTTTTCGTCCAAACCTGGCGGCGCAGCGTTTCACGACGACGGCACCGGTACTCGTCGTTGCTAATTACCCATTTGGACGTCCAAGGGAGCTTTCGCGTGTCTACAACCGTGTGCCTGAAAACTGTGGGGAGCAGACTACATGCCCCATTTTCTGGAGCACATATACCCAGGTATATATTTACAACGGTGTAAATTGTGGGGCGGTGGGGAAAGGGGAGGGGGGGGGAATATCGTTAATTATAGCACCACGTAATCCTTAGGTGTCTTCTGGGCGCCAGGGGTGTTGTCCAATGTCTACGTCGCACCGCCTCATGCAACCAAGCGAAACGCAAAACCACAGATCAGGACGTCTACCGAGCTACAAATGACGCGGCTGGCGCAGTTATCACTATAGAGGCAGAAGCAGTGCTGCGGAGTGAGCCCTTCATCCGCTATCGCGCAAACGATCTCTAGAGATGCGGCGATAAGCGTGCTCGATACCACTCAACCGCAAGGGCATCATCGTCATCAATGAGCAGCCGCTATGCACAGCGGCGCTCAGGCAGAATTGCCCGCACTAATTGCCAAGTTACCCCTCCAGTTGCGACAACACCACAACCACTATATACCACAATGATTGGCATCACTGACGTAACATTTCCGTGTCGGCACTACTACAACTGTACGTTACCATGCCGTGCTTCGCCAGAAAAAAAAAAGAAAAAAACTTCTGCACCCTGCAGGGCGGAGAGGTTCGCGTGTGTCTCTCCACTTCGTTGAGTATTGTGCATTATGTCTCCCTCGCCAGTACGAACTGTTCGTCACGTGTCTTTCGGGCACTGTCCAGGGCTAATTGAAAAAAACTTGCAACGGCTGTGTAGGGTAGCATGACCTAGGCAAAGTACGCACTTAGCGAAGCGAACGAACACGTAGGAATTGTTGACAGTCGTTTGCTTTTAAGTATACAGTGGTGTAAAATTATGCCGGAATAAATATGTTCCGGCAAATAATACCGGCCTGAGTACTTGGTGCAACTGCTTGTTTCCCTGTAGTTGCTTTCGAATACCCCTGCTACTGTATTCGCATAAATAGAGCACTGTCCACCAGTGCACCACTTCATACCAGCCTTCCCTTACTCCAGCACACAAGCAAGTCGGTGCAAGCATGCGCTCTTATGTAGACGTGCATAAACAAGTAGACATAGGCAAGCACGCGTTTTGTCTTCCTGCCTTCTCTTCGTGATGGGCTCGCCTCAAAAAATACGCGTTTCCACGCGTCCCCGCGTGACTGCCCGAGGCGGGTACGTTCCCTCAAGTTTCGTAGCTCTGATTTTTGTCTGTCTGCTGCAGCAGCCTACGAACGGCCCCCGCGGCTACTCTATCCGTTCCGCTTGCTGCAGGCTGTCATTGTGCATTCAAAGACGACGCCTGCTCGTTTCGACGCTTTTGTCCTTGCTGCTTCCGCGCAGCTCTCCCTCCATTCTCCAATGCCGCCGGCTTTTGGCTCTCGCTTTCGTTTCCCCGCTTGCCTGGTGTCGGCGTGCTCGGAAAAGAAAACATAAAAAAAAAGAAAATTCTACTTATGCTGCTCGTCGTGTTTCGCTGCGACAAAAGCTTTGCTGCACAGTCGCACACGCTTTGTCGTTTAAAAAGCCGGTCATGCCGGGAACGTGCTTAAGTACGAACACCAACAGTTGCCGGAGTACAGCTAGTTTTGAAACAACCGGCTGAGTAAGAAAAGTGAACCTGCAGAACTGCGAGAGACAAGTGTCGCAGAGAAAGGGAACCTGCACGCGAAAGCCAAGTACAACAGGTGCTTCACGATTGCTTCCAGGAAGGAAAAAAAATAAAACGCGATAACTGACTTAAGGACAGCTGTGATACCGACTACGTATAACTTGATATGAGGAAAATAATATGGAGAGTATGGAAATAACTATATCGATGAAATCTCGCATTACATAAACAACACTTACCAACTGTCTGAAAGGATGTTCAGTCGCAGAGATTGTGTACAAACGATGTATTCGGACGAAACCTCACAATGCGGAACGTTTCACTCCTTGAGCATGGAAATAGATTTCGTTCAATGCTTGCGCAATCTTCGCCAACGTTTGTGATCAGCCTGTCATTATTATGTCAACAAATGAAGATCTTGTATATGTTGAAGTGAAGAAAGACACCCTGCGAGCGGTTTGAAAAACACAGCAGTCCCCAACGCTAAATAGAAATGACTTCAGCCGAGCACTATTGAAAGGCGTAATATTTCAAACTCTAAGGAACACATCTTCTCGGCAGAAAAAAACGAGTGTGCACAGGAACTAAAGGTCGCAGCGGTGCCGCATGCCTCTGCGTGCTCACATCAGCATACCGCACTGTTATCATGCACTGTGTCCGCTGCGTTTGCATCCTATTAATTTCTTGCATTCTCAGGTGAGAGCGAAAATACGGCGGAAAGATTTAGGAGAACAGACACAATACGTGAAGCTCAAAATCAACAGTATCTCAGAAAAAAAAAACACCGAGGATAAGCAACAAGGAGGTACAAATATGATTCCCGTGTTCGCGCCTTGAATAGAACCGTGCTTTGCGCTATTAAAGCTGGCTACTATAAACCCCATGCTTTCACATAAAATGGCGTGCGCACATTGTGAATCAAGTCCATCCTTTCGCCTTCATTAATTTGCACCTAATGCAATTGCCCTGTTCGGGTGGCCCTTTGGGTCTGCAGCCGTGGGCTCTGCGCCTTATTAAGCGCTTCACCGACAGCGATGCCACCGTAGCCGCCGAAGCAAGCGTTACGATGCACCCGGTGGTGGCGTGAAATAATAATAAAAAAGAAGTGCGCTGGAAGCGTAGCTTTTCCTCTCAACTTTGCCATTCACTTTGCGTCGCCGTGGAATGGGTTCCGCACCAGCAGGCGCCTGCACTATAGACGTGGGGTGCAAGTGTTTAATCAAGGGGCTCGATCGCTAAAACTGCTTCCTCGTTGAATCAGCGAGGCTGCAGCCAGTGGCGCCGTCCACTGGATCCTCTTCTCATTAAATGCATCGGTGATTATTCGCTGTTGAGCAGCTGCATGTTTTCCGCGCTTTCATTTCGCCATATATGCCTGAGGTAAGTGGAAAACTTCTGCGAAAGTTACATTATATCAGAGGGCGCTCAACTTAAAGGCTGCTTATGTATATTTGCGAGAAACCTTTAGGATAACGGAGCAGCGATTCCTCCACTATGCACGCACGCTAATACGTTACTAATATTTGGGACCGCGAGCACTTCTAACGGTTTTATACGTGATTTTATTCGCCGTACATCCAGAAATTCATTATCTTCTGAGACGTTCGCGCTGTATAACTAACGCGATTGCGTTCCCGCACCACGCGTGCCAGATGTGTGCTGCTTATAAGTTGAACTCAGTGACGATTGCCATAAAAATAGATGTGTTTTTAGCTGCAAACTTCTCACGTGGCCCAGCGACGTTTTCCATTAGAAGAAAAATTCCTGGCTGCAAGCTTCTTACGTGGCGGGTTTAAAAGTTCCAACCAAAAGCGCTTTGACGACACTACCATTGTGAACAAAGAAGAATGGGTAAGAGGAAAATCACCAGCAACGTTGTATGTTCATGAGTTCGAGGCATCTCCAAAATCTCCCAAAGTGACGCGGGCGCACCGATGTATTTGGGCTCAGAAAACACGCATCGCATGAGCTATCTTGCGCACATGACTACTGCTGCACGGGCAAACTTACATTCTGCTTTCCGGACGCAATACATTTTTTGGCTCGCAGAACAAGTCGTTAACGTGAGGCTTGGCACAGACGTTGTGCCGCTTGGCTCAGCTCAGAAAAAAGCGGTTGTTAGCTATCTGTATAGTCCCGCGATCAAAGCGATTCAATCCTGGAGAGAAACGAGCACGATCATCTTTTCTGTGTACACAGCGGCAGCATACGCCCCAGAACAAGAGCGAGGAAGGAAAGGAAGAAAAGAAAAGTTAAAGGCATGAAAAATTGAGACGACAGCACCAATTCCCAGCCGTTTTCAAGCACGCACTTCCTTGCATTTTTTCAGACAAAAAGCACAAGGCAAACTCCCCGATCCTCGCACCGTCTTCTCCGAATCAGGCTTCCGCGGGCCATGTAATGTGGCTGGGTTAAAGCGAACTGCTACAAAAGCGGAAGGAACCTTCGGTTCCTCCCGTACCGTGGCAGACTCCCGCCACGCATCTCCGGTTTGAGACAACGCTGTAGCTGTTCGGCGCTGTTTCAATTCTGGAGGCCGTTTTAGCTTCTCTATACTCTTGAAGCTCCCGAGGAAATAAACGCGCGTGAACTTTTCCTCGTTTTACGAGCTCAGTCACTTGTGCTGACCTAGGGTCTCACTTTAATTCCCTTGCTGCTTTATTCATATATTGAATAGAGTTCTTGGTTTTCGCGGTGCTTGTCTAAATATCGCCGAAACGAGAGAGAGAGAGAGAGAGAATGGAGGCATAGAAATGCATGGATGTTAACCAGAGGTAGTTCTGGTTGGCTACACCGCACAGGGGTAAGTAGATGGAATGATAAAGAATGAACACATAGCGTAACGCACGTGGACATGCCAGCAGCAGCAGGCGGCGTACTTAAAGTCGATCATGCGAACGCGTAGGCCTCAGGAACTTGAGCAGCGTGGATATAGCGATCTGCGCAGAGTTACTTTGGGAATGCTAGGACATTCCGTTCTGATGGTGGGCACTTGTACAGTTTACCAAGCAGTGCACGTGTCACTTGCATCTCGGCACCACAGCGTGGGCAGAGACAAAGAAGGTGAGCCGATATCGCGCCACAAATGCATACATCGAAAGTGGGCCTGTCGGCCCTTCCAGTAGGAAGGCAGAGGAGTGAGATATGCCTGTTTGAGAGAATTCCACGCATTGGGACGCGATTTGTATTCGGCACGTTACTATAACTTTGAGCTTGCGAGAATTATCGCTAAAAAAGAAGAGCATTGTGCTTGGAGTGATGCATCAGCTGTCTCGGCTACAAAGCGAGAATCCTGCCCAAACAATTCCAACTTTCGTTTCTTTTTCAACTCGCTAACTGCCATGATCCATCGTGCATTGAGTGGCGCGTGTATTGAATAAAACGCGTAGGTCACCGGCGATCTTTTCACAGCATCAATTGCTAAACAACTCCAGTCTTTCATGCGATTAAACCACACGGCATAAAGAACAATTCTCAGACACAATGCTCTCGCCTTTGATAGGCTTCTTGGTAACGATAGCATTTTTTATTGCTTCTCTTTCCTTTTTCTCATTTATCTTTCCTTCTTTCTCAAGTGTAGGGCAGAAGACCGAGCACGGCCTCCCTGCCTTTCCTTCTTCGTTGTTTCTTATCAGATATAAAGTAGCATACAGACAACAAGAACGCTCAACTAAAGCTACACACCCCACCAGCTCTGGTGGTAGCTGTCGTCTGTCCATCCTAGTTTTCTATGCACACTGTTTTCTATCTGGTATGAAGCATTACCAACTTGCCTAAATGCCTTTTTATTGCAGTTTATTTCTTCGCCTCTCTTGCAGGTGTGGTGAGGTCCGCTGGGACCGTCCGCATCTTCCATCGTTAAAAACTGCAAACGACCAAAATTGACCCCATCATCTCTTATTTCTTTGATTGGATGTTCAATGGACCAATTAGAGAAGCTTTGGGAAAACATGCAAACGGTCCTGTTCACAGCATTCCCTTTACCTAAATGCATTCATTATTGTTGTTGTCTTTTTTTTTCTTTTGCGACCGAGATGTGAATACACTCCAGAAGATATTTGTTTACATAACATTGCGCAAAACATCATGGATTTTGTTGCGCGGTGTCTCAGCTGTAGGAAAAACCATGTGTGAATCGCGGTAACTATATAGAACGATTTAATGCTTCAATTACGTGTTCACAATGCAAATCGGCTGCTGCGTTGCCTTAGATTACCTTTTTTTTTACCAGCACTCTGCCTCTTGCGCGCTATTAAATCATAAAATTTGAAGTCTCAAAGCAACGGCGGAGTTATAGAGACGACGCATTAACTCCACATTAATTTTGACTGCCACATTAATTTTCACTATCAGCGTTGTTCTCTTTCTTTCACCGCCTGTACTCAAAGCGCAGTACCGGACCATTGCTGCCATATCACTGCTGATATCATTTAACTGCTGTTGTTGTATCACTGATGTCATTGTGGAAATATCAATTGTTAATATAACTGAAAATTTTCCAAAGAGCTAAGACAGATATAAATAATATCGCATTAAGAACGCTAGAACACTATATAATTCAGAAATTTAATTGACAAATATGCCTTTTACCTTTTGTGGAAACATTTCTCGGCTCTGTTAAGGAATATTGTGACCTCACTACTTAAATGTCTGTTTCTGCGACCAATGAATAGGCATATTCATGCGAAAATGAGGTGTATTTTCATGTTTATGCACATATGTAGCTTCAGTGCTCGGTATCTGCAAGCTTCTTATATCAGATGCAAATAAATGCGCACATTCCTGATTTCTTTTTTTTTTCTGCTGTGGTTTCATGAAAATATTTGCTGATTGTATTTAAAATCTTGGTCATTTTTGCCCTTACGCTTTAGTACATCCATATATGGGGTGTCCAAACGTTCTTAATTTTTGTTAATAACCGAGAAAATTGGTACACCGAGCATGTAAACATCTGAATGCCATGTTCGGGTGTCAAGAAAAGGGGCAAGAGCCACGACGAGCTGCTAACACATCAGTTCGGCATGATGGCGCGTAGTCAAGAACGCGCATGCTTGTTGAAATATCAGCGCGGTTTTATGGCCTCGGCATCGTGTTTGCACAGGATAGCCGCATATGTGATGTGTCTCCGCCTTTTCTTGTCACCAGCGTCGGGCTAGGCCGCGCTTTTTACGAAGGCAGCCGGCCAGGGCCGGTCCCGCGCCCCGTAATACTACCCCTACTCAGCTCGAACACAGCGTGCCTTCTGCTCCACCATTACGGCTAAGTGATGCAAGGTTCTACTTTCCGATAAACTATTTAGAATTTTGAGGCTTAACCCTTCTTTCGAAGAAATAGACATCAAAAGGACAACTTACTGCACACTAAGCATTAGCACCAAATGCATTTTGGAGAAAGCACCCAGTAAGCACCACGGTTTCACCTACGCCCGAACTCATCGCAGCGTTACTGAATGCAGGAAATCAAACTCTACACGTTAGTCGATTTCTCAGTGGCGGGACATAAGCCTGTTTGCTTTCGCTGTTTGTTTTCCTGGCTAATCCTTTCAACTTCAAATTTTTAAAGTGCTGCCGGCAGTTATGGTTTCCTCGATTCAGCGCCTGTACACTTACTGGACGTTGCGAAATACTTGCCTTTCTGCATTACTAGCTCCGTGGTAAATTTATATTTCATTTTATCACACAGCTTCCGCGCTGCCCAAGGCGAATGCTCGAAAAGTGCAGTTAAAATCATACCTCGCAGAGTGTTTCATATATTTTATGCATCCTACCGAATCCTCCGCAGATAAGTAAGAAGGGAAACTGAAAACGCCACGAAAAAGACGTTTTCATCTTTAAGAGAGGAAGAGGGCAATACCGCGGTAAACGCGTATAGCTGTCTGGCGGTATAGCGCATAGAGTGGCCAGATATGGTGGAAGGAGGGCGGATGTCATCTCCATATTTTAGACTACTATATACTGGCGCAAGCATCGGAGTTAGAAAGCCGCAGCGCACGTTTTTCATACATAATGCAGAGACGCGAGGCCGTTAGCTGTGCTATACTCTGCAGCGTCCGTTGCCGCAGCAGCCAAATCTATTTATCCGCACTGCGCGGTTCCACACTGGCGTCGGTCGAGGCACTACACAGAAACTACGAGGGCGAAGATTGGAAGATTGATGAACGGCTCTTATGCGGCGCTCTGTCCGAGGGCGTTAAGGCTGAGATTGTGCAAACACCGTGTCGAGACCGGAGGCTCGCACCACGACTCGCATATACGCCGCAAACACGAGGGCACTGACCGGTATTAGAAGGAATACTTCTTTCTCATAAGAACCGAATCGCGAAGGCTCCAATCGGAACAAAACGCAGTACTCGCAGCAATGCACTTCCTCTGCTAAGTGTGCCCTGGAGCATTTCAGAGCACCCCCGAAACACTGCTGGGAAGTGTGCAGACACTCGTAAGCGCGCTTAGAGTTTCGAATCCCAATGGGAGGCGAGAGGTTAAACAGTAAAAGGCTAATGGACATGAGTGGAAACGGCCCATTGACACCAACATGAATGGGTAACTGGCACGCTTAGATCGAAGAAAACGCGAAAATAACTCTAGAAAGCCATGTCGGGCAGCGCGGAACACAAGTTTCCACTGCGGCGTTGAGTTCGCGGTTCGCTTGTCCAGCCGCCAGACAGCGCCGATCAACAAAGCACGACATCCGACGCTTCGCGTATCGCATCCCGGTTAAAATCGCACTCTACAAGCCCCCTGCTTTAAAATGCTGCTCGGATCAAAGTATCCCGATGCTGCCCTTCAGTTGGAGTAAGGGAGCGGAGAGAGATAGGCATTCTCTGATGGGTACTGGAGATGTCTGCCTGGCCCTATGCCTAGCAGGCTTTTGAAGGTGAGAATGGTGATGCATTTGATAACCCACTCATACACAGTAAACACACACACAAACAAACAAGCATGCACAAATGACGAACACTGTCACACACGGTGACAAGTATCCAGAGCATGTGGTTCAGGCCAGTGTCCCATAGCAAGACTTATGGCGCCTTCATTGAGCGCAGCGCAGTAGCAGCGCTATTGCTAGGTCTAAGAATAAGTTGCAGATCGAAAGAGATGCCCCGTAAATTTGAAGTTCTTGAAACTGTCGTTTTGACCTCAAAGCCACAAAAAAAAACGTGTAGGAGAGAAGTGCACAACATGCGGAACCTATGAATTAGTAGTGCGCAAATGGAACATAATTTAAGACACGCTGAAGCATCAAACGCACGAGCACAAGTCAGTACACCCCTCGAAGTGCAACAGTGCCTCCGGGGGCCCCTGGCTGTGACTACACACCCGAGTCGTCTGTTTCGACATTGCGCTAGGTCATGAGAGCACGTGAGAACAAAGAACACAGTTGCCCGCTACGCCGTGATCAATAAACTGACGACAACGCTGCCATTGCGGCAAAGTGCGTTGCGCCATGCGCTAGCTCTTAGCGCGACGTTTTCATCGAAGCTAGGCCGCTCAGCAAAATGTCACAGTTGATTTTCGTTTAGGTCTTTCGCGATACTTTAATTGAGACGAACTAGACGACGTAGCCTCCCTTTTAAACAAATTTCGCTCTCTTTTTCCCCCGCACGTGTTCTAAGGTGATTTCCTAGAGATGGGTTGCCTAGTTAGATTTGCATTGTCTACTTTCACTAACGTGCACCAGCTTTGGAATAGCACAGGCTGCCACGTCGTCGCTTAGCATAAAAGCTGGCTTCCAACAATGAGGCTTGCACCAACGCTCTTTGCATCGGCAAAGCTCGGCGGGGAAAGAATGCCGGGCAGAATCGATCGAAACCTTTTCACGCTGCTTTCAGTTCGAGATTTAGAATGCGATAGCATTAATCGAAATCTACTAGGAAGTACAAGCCTATCGTAAGAGACAGCACACAGCGAAAGCACATATAGCGGCTTGCTTGAGTATGGCAATGAAAATATGAGAGAGAAACTTGACTAGATTCACAAAGAACGGCAACCAGACTGCAGAGAAACGTAAGCCGAAACTTACTGCTGACATTGTTTTGGAAAGGAACTGAACATGTATGACAACACCGTGCTTCCTGTAAGTGATTCAAACAGGGTCATTGCTTAGCTCACTGAAACTTAACGTGCGGCTAAACGATAACTGGCGGTAATGCTCTATCCGCAACGGTCACCTTTTGTGCACCAACAGTGTGAAAAAAAAACAATATTTAACTGCACTACAGATGTAACTAACACAATCCTCTTAGTGCAGAAGTTTCTATGGGAATAAGCCTTTGATATCCTAATGATGAGCGAAGTGAGCGAGGCCAGATGCAGTGAAGAAGAAACAGAAGGCGATGACCAAGGGCGCGTACGTGCAGTGCTTTAGGAAAAGAACAGGGTGATGAAGAGCCAAGCACGAGGGCACGCCACGTAAGGAAGGAATAAAAGAAACAGGAGCTAATTTTCGGAAGTCCACGGAACCACAGCGAACCAATAGGTGAAACACACCAAATTCCAAAGAACCAATCTTGGGGACACGCGAGGCCCAAGGAGAAGAAAATGTGCAGCGCGTTTTAGAACGGAGCGGAGTTCCAGGAAGCAACGCAGGAAGAAGGTCGGCCACCGGACCGGGAACTTCCGAATACGATCGAGCCAACAAGGCTCCATCAGACCGGGGTAACCTGACTACCTGTTTCTACACTTCGTGACTCTGCCAGACCACGGAATTCTACCACAAGACCTGTGGACATTTGCACGCGTTGGTAGAACGTGAGCGATCGAGCTATGGGCCCAAACGTACGTACTGCTGCCTAGCCAGGACGTCCCAGTCACCTGCCACTTCCTCCTCAATGCTCCCGCTGTTAAGTCCTGCGTCTCCTCAGCCAGCGGGACACAACAACGCCCCAGTCGTTACCATCTCGCCGCTTCGGCCTCATCAATGTTGGTGGGATCGTCACCGCTTCCATCATCTCCTCACCTTACCCTTCATGATACGGTGAAGCGCTTTGTTTGACAGCCCCGCATGTTCGCAATAGCTTTGTTTCGTACCGTTTTCTGCACTACTTCTCTGTTGCTCTATGTTCGATACGTGCCGTATTTTATTATTACTCGTGCTATTCAGTCATTGCTGCCGTATTTTGGTTTGTTGTGTGCATTAAATAGTGTGTACACCAGTGTTAATAAACGACATTGTCCTTCACTGGTTACTCTGAGGTTCTGCCACAGTGACTCGCTGCAAAACTCTAAACACAGAACCTACGTCACAATCCCACAGAATGAAAGAGATTGTCTGCAACAGTTATCAGTGCTGAGAGCCGAAATGTGTGCATATAAATTTTGACGTACATTGTCTCAGTAAGCTTCCGGCATGTCATGTGCTTGCGGCGTAATTACGGCGATTTGAATCAGTGAAGCCTCGTGTAAATGGTAAGCGTGCTTCTGCGAATGAGCGATGGATAAAGCTCGACTGTATGCTACCACAACGATACGGCAGTACGTTGCTGAAGTGGCATGCAGGCAAAGAGCGTCTTTTGAAGACGCTAACCACGTGCTTCACGATAACGAGCAGAAATTGTCATTAGTAAATGCGATTGCCTGTATGCAGTTTCTGGTTGAACATTGCCTCCAAAACACTCGTACTAGAAAAAGGGCCCAAAGACAGAACCATGCCATCGTGTTATTTGCATATGGTAGCTATCGGACTCATTATAGAAGGAACTAGTTTTAACGATGCGCTAGTGACTTACATGCAAACGCATGCTCGTTTTCGTGAAGGATGGCACTATAATTTGAGATGAAAGCACCAGAACATCTGCTGGAGCTACAAGAGGTGGCTTTGGGGATAATCGCAGATTACTTTCTTTTTCATGCATGCCCCTTGACTCCCCCCCCCCCCCCCCCCCCCCTTTTTTTTTTTTTTTTTTTTTTTTTTTTTTTTTTTTTTTTAGCGTGCACGACCAAATAAAAGTACACGAACGCTATTGCAATACGCCGCCATCACAACGCTGCGGCCACGGCCAGGAACCGCGACCTCTTGCTCAGTATTAAATAAAGCACTAAAGCTACAGACATTATTCGTTAAAGAAACATATTTCGCTCATTCGACATCTTTAATGCAATTAGTGCATGGTCCACACTTGTGCGGGACCACTTACGCTGGAAGAAACCACAAGTTACTTAGTATTACCCCGCTCGTCCAGGTATTATCAAGTGTTCATTGCGAGGCAGTGTAAACAGTGTATATGCCCGATATTGTGTTATTTCATATGAAGGAAGCACTGATCCCAAGACAGTGGGAAATAGAAAAAGCGCCCTCCCAGTGAGGCATCACGTACGACATGGATGCCACGGTGCGCTCTGGTGAGCTCCGAGTAAAATTGTACCTGTCTCATACGTTTGCGTTAAACAGCAACGTCTGATCAACGTAGCTATCGTTAAAGGGAATCGATTGGTTGCTGCTACGTTGTTACTCAGGTCAATACAATATTCGAGTTGCATCTTCAAAAGTCCTGTTTAACGAAGTAGGTTCCATTCATTTTTTTCTTCGATGTACAAAGACCCAAGGGGGATTTCATTTGCTGCTTGGCTCATTGCTAAATAGGCGCAACACTAATGAGCGTGCTAGACTTAATGACAGAAGAAATGCGGCACACAAGGTAAACAAAAGTGCTGAGTCTACGGTTACACGTAGAAAGTAGAGGAGAAAAGAACGGCTTCTTCAATCGTATTGCACATGCGAACGGCCCCATAGAGACCATATCAGATTAACTGCTCGCCATGTAGAAGATTCAGTACATCTCTTAAACTTCCTTTCGAAGAAATATTCTCTGTGAAACAAACACGCTAGAAAAAGAACAACGGAATGTCAATGAAACCTTTAAAGATGACAGCAACTTTTTTAAGAAACGTACATGACGCACTTCTTTACTGCTTTCGATACATGATAATTAGTGTTTCGAACTGCAAACTGCTTACATCCTCGCGTTAACTCTTTTTTCAGATGTTTAGCCTATAGCTCTGCCGATATGTTCTTTACCCCTCACCCCATGTCCCCTCCTTACATTTTTAGCAAAGAATATTTATTTTTATTTTCCTTGTTGTTGTCGTCGGCATTGTCATCGTCATTTCTGTCGTCGTTGTTGTTGTTTTTTTCTTCCAGCGATCGTTTACAAATGACAAAGAGAGAGGAAGAGACAAAACAAGCACTCAAAGGCAGAGAGGTTAAATAGATGACGTGTCCCTTTGGCTACTCTGCAAAGAGGGATGGGGTAAGGGCAGAAAAGATGAAGAGCTAGGAAGAGAAAATTGTAAAAACTCTGTCCGCACGGAACGTATAGTTTTTCAATCAGTCCCGGTGCTTTTAAAATACACTAGCAGTCTTAAAGCAGTTCGGGTAGACGTCGGCTGTGACCAGGGTCTAGGAATTCTTGTTTCCGTAAGTGAGCGGTTGTCAATCTAATCGCAAATACGCTTCTATTCTTAACGGGGCCGCTGGCTAGGGAATTATGAGAATGTTAGCGATTATATACGTTCATTGAAATTTCTGCAGTGCTTTTGAGAACGTTTTCAGACACCACGCACTAAACTGTACCTCTGCAACGATATCCTAAATGCTCTATCTTGAGCAATCATTGTTAATTCGTTGAGCAAGCTGTGGATGCTCTTTGGACGGACTTAAGCTTTCGAAACTTAGATTGCACTTACGTGAATACAACATATATGATGTGGTGCTTGCGTTAACTTACCGCTAACATAGGAATGCTGGAATTAAGTCAAGTGAACCAGCCATCGAAACGTAAATAGTGCGTCCTCGAGGAAATTAGCTTTTCCTAAACTTCTCATCGCCTTGACCTCACAGGCGCAAGTTATATATGAGCCGGCAACTGCGAGAGTTTAGAATTCTAATAAAGTCTGTTTTCTGATTATCATCTCCATCATCATCCTATTTTATGTGCATTGCAGGAGTAATCTCACTGATCTCCAATCGCCACTGTCTCACGTATGCTGACTTCATTATACCTACAGATTTCTTAATTTCATCACAACACGCAATTTTTTAAACGCTGATTAATAACTCGTCTTCCGGTGCCAAATTATTCAAGCATTTTTTTACGCTTACACTGAGGAAGCTCAAGTCCTCAATCAAGCTGATATTCTCAGAAAATTCGCTTGCCCTATAGGTGCTGTGCAACTTAGAGCCAGGTGAGCATGCCCCTGCCTGTGCGTGAAATAGTTAAGCTAAACATTTCGACAGAATTACCTGTCTGGTTGGGAAAATTGATTAAGACTTAGAGATCAGCAGGTGCCCTGCCAAGTGTCTCCGCACCTTACGCTCTCTCCCCCTTCCTCTCTTTTGTTACGACGGACCTTTTAAAAGCGGCACACCGCCACCTCCGAAGAATACCCCCTGAAGAAGGAGCCGAATGGGTTCCGAAACGTCGGGCTAGTAAATTTCCTTATTTGGTTGGAGTCAATCTCTAAGTCTTAGTGAAATAGTTATTTCGAGTATAACTTTGCGCACTTGTGTTTCTGTCAAGCGAGAGAGAGCAAGGACAGGAAAGGCAGGGGGGTCAACCCGACGGGGGAAAAGGGGAAATAAAAGAGGAAAAGAGGGAGAGAGTGTTTGCGTCAAGTTAGTTATGAATCATTCTGGACCTCGTTAATTTGTGTTGAGGCCAGACTCCTGACATGGTCCCAAATGTACTCTTATATCTATATTCACCCACCGTGGTAGCTCAGGAGCTATTGCGTTCCGGTTGGATGGAAAAACTTTATTGATGAATCAAGGGAGGGGATAAGGAAAGGGCGAGGCGAGGTAGAGAGAGGGTCGGTGGGTCCCTATGCTAGGACCCCAGTGATCCTGGCTACCCGCTCTGCCTGGTCCAAGAGGCCCCTTTGGGCCCCCAGCCGTGGAAAGGAGGATCTCCCGCGGCTCCCTACTTTAGGTAAGTATCTCAGGTCAATGTGCTGCCTGTGGTCCGTTCGTGCATTCCCACGTCACACTTGGTAGTGACGGCCATGCAACGCACCATGGACAAGCGCCGGCGTCTCGTGTGTTGCTGAGCATGAGGTCGTGGGTTCGAGTATTGGCCGCCGGCTGCATTCCGATTCGAGTGGAGTGCAAGGCTCCTGCACTTAGATTTAGGCGCAAGTTAAAAGAACTCTGGTGGCGAAATTATTCCAAGCCCCCCCCCCCCCCCCTTACGGCGTCCCTAATAGACCGCATGTTGCTGCGGAACGTTAAACACAATTCGATTATTTTCTTCTCCTTTATACAGCGAGAACGAAACATGGTAACGGTAATAGTAATTGTAGTATAAAGTAGTAGTCGGAAGAACAAGAAAAGGCACGTTACTAAAGCGCGTCATATTGACTGGGTGCTGATTTTCGATTTGTTGATAATTCTTCCATCGTGGAAAAAAATATTTTCGATAGCAGTGTGAGGTTATCTCAAATGCTGGAATGTTCAATTTACAAATACTGCGCCACGAGAAAATTCTAACACAGCCGACAATCCTTCGAGTTTTTTTGTTTATTTACTTTTTTTAACGGTGAAATGGAAGATATAATTATTGCGCGCAGATTTCGTAAGCGTTAAGCGCACATCTCCATGGGGCAGATTTCAGTATGACTGGTATCATTATTTTATCTGCTTCCTCATAATTCTATCTGCTATTCTAGCATACATTGCATGTTTATTGCAACTGCTTACAAAGCTCATTGGTTTGTATTATCTGTTATTCGTTTAACTCTTCGCCTTTAAGAAATAGTGTTGAGTGCGTTGGCTATTAGAATACGTCAAGTCTACGTTTTGCGACTTTTATTTTACAGGCACAATTTTTTTACATTTGTTTGGTGAAAGTAAGTGTATTCTGCGTTTATTTAAGTTGCAAAAGCAAACATACGGAGCGTAAATCTTGTCAGAAATTACTACCACATTCGTTTGAGTCGTATGCACGCTAAGCATTTTTCCTAAAGCAATGCTACCATGAGCTGGCCAATAAATGATACATATTTTTTATATATAATGGCCGGGATGGGTATGTACTTACAGTATTCCACAAGTAAGTGTATAACATGCATAGCCACTTGCTAGTATTTCACAGCCCATGCATTCAGAAAAAGATTGTAGAGATAGCATTTGGTTTCGATGAGGGCACGCTAGCTGGAGTTAATGATGCCCTATTTCTCCGCTGTTCCTGTTCCATTATTTTCCTTTTGTCTCTCTATTTTTCAGTTTGTTTTCTTTTATTTCATATATTGTTTAGTCGCCAGAGTATATTTTTTATGATAGGGATACCTGGCCATTCGATAGCCTATTTTCCCAGCTGCTCATCATTTAATAGACAGCAACAGGGCGAGTTAGTAAATATTTGAAATTCAAAGCGTCTGTTTGCAATGTTTTGTACATGGCCACAGTCGGCTTCTACGTGTTAGGTGAATCATCGTACACGTCTGAAGATTTAACCTTCCGGGGCAGTTCATGCGTCTAAATTTCAAAAGGAAATGCTAGCTGCTGCTCTAAGCAAGAAGGTAGCTTTTGTGACTGCTCTGACAAAGTGACAGGGTAGCAAGAAGGACACACGTTTGGTTGAGCCACCGCCTTTCCTATCCTTGCTCTCTATCTTCTTCTTCTGACGAACTCACCTATGTTATCATCCCTTAATGCTCAATGGTTGCTCACGGCAGTTTCCACTAGTGCGCACCAATTTGTGCTTAGCGCACATGTTTATTCTGCCAGAAGCCGTAATAACTCTCGCTACTGGTTTCAGCACCTGTCAGCGTAGAATTAGCCATGCTGTATTGCTGCAGCAGATCTTTCCATCCGGTAATGTAGCAGGCTCGAAGCATCGGATTACGCCATTATCGTACACGGTCAGGGGCGCTCCTTGTGCGCTTATACGGGCATGGCTCAAACTCTTCCAATGTCAGCCTTGTCACACTGAATGGAACAAACCCTAGCTGCTGAAGCCACAAAATAAGCTATTATTCGCAGCCATGGAAACCACGGCTTAACGTACACGGAGTAGATTTATATGATTATAACTTTAGTGCTCGAGGTTCACAGCGTCGCCCTGAAATCAGGAGAGCGGATTTTACTGTTTTGCGCGAACAACAAATGCGCAGTTTCGAGCTCATTTTCTGGGCTACAATCCTTATTCGTCATAAAGAGAGAGAGAGAGAATGAGAAAAGTATCTATGACAAGTCAGGGACCACGCTGAGAATAATCGGCTCCCTTGCATCAAGACAGCAACATCGTTAAAAACAGAGAGAGAAAAAAAGAAACTAATGAAACAGAGGTGCACAGTAGTACAGTCCGTCACAAGCGAAGAATGAGGCTTACGCATCTCATTAAAAAAAAACGCAGCATCGGTTTCGTGGCTTTGTACATTGCAACCTCTTTAAAAAAAAAGTGTGCCCATACGTACTTCACCCTAAAGGTATAATGCGCACGTAAAATTCTGCAGGATAGCACCGCATGAACCTCCACCCATAAGTCTATTTCGCTTTGGTCAAGCAAGCAAGACTGCAGTACACAGGAGACATGCACCGAAGAATGTTCCGATATGTCTTATTCCCATGAATTGAACTTCACCACAGTGCTAATAAGCCTCAAAGTACTGGCTTTCTTCGGCCAGACAAAGAACGATGGCGCTATTGTATACCCAAGTCTGATGAAAGGATAGTGCCACGTGTATCGGTAATTCATCGTCGAACAACGCGGTGAATGCCTCCGCATAGAGAGTTGAACGTGGTACTCGACATTTATGACGTGCATAAGCTGTACCTGCTGGAAGACAGCAGCGATATCGTAACCAACGGTGTCCCCTCAGAAGCGGTATAGAGGTGCATGGAGACATAAGGCGAAGGTTTCCTTAATAGGCGTCATTTCGCGACCGCCTATAATTGAGTTACTCGTTTTCACGTTGCAGGGCTTAGCGATCGGCCGAAACGGGCGAAGCCATTAGCAAACGCCGGATGATACGTGGGCGCATTTCATCCAGCCACGTCGTTATCCGCGGCATTACACGGTGTCATTACAGCGGCATGCCAGACCAGCCTTGCTTCAGCGCGCGTATCGGGAGCGAGCGGCTTCTGCATCGAGGCACTGCGTGCTTAGATGTGCCGCTCGTGAACAAATATATATATATATATATATATATATATATATATATATATATATATATATATAGAGAGAGAGAGAGAGAGAGAGAGAGATACAAAAAGCACTCTATACCATTTGTCTGCAGTTCCGCGTCTAACCTGCAATTACGAGCTGCATTATAACTCCACGCTGGTATCACGACAATCGGATGCCTATAGAGACATTGTGGCGGCATTAGTGCGCGCTACGGGCCCCGTGTTAGATCAAATGTCACGAGAAAGAGGCCTGTTCGGGTGGGTTCGCTATCATACGTCCGTTATTACGCGGCTTTGTTTTATTGCCGCTTTTTACTGCTTTCTAGAATCTTGAAACGGACTCTCCTTCCCAGTCCCGATCAGAGAGAAACGGTTTACGATGCTCGTTGCACCCGGAACCCCCGAGAAAAGGTAACCGCTGAACAGGCAATAGTTAAACTACAGCTGGGTAAATTTGTGCAAATTCATCTTGTAATGCACTGCAAGAGCTAACAAAGAAAGAAAGAAAGAAAGAAAGAAAGAAAGAAAGAAAGAAAGAAAGAAAGAAAGAAAGAAAGAAAGAAAGAAAGAAAGAAAGAAAGAAAGAAAGAAAGAAAGAAAGAAAGAAAAAGTGGAGGGACTACAACTGAATTTGCTACTATGAAAATTTAAACCGGAAACCGAACAACTTTACGTAATGGTGAACAAGTCGCGTTTGAAAAAGACATAATGCAAAATAAAGAAGAAATAAAACACAATGCCACAACGCACTCTGTTACTAAAACAAGAAGAAGCGACAGAAGCTAAAGTAGTATATTACCCTTCACATATGGTGACAAAAGGGATGTGGTGGCAATGGCCGAGAGAGCGTAACATTTACCTTTAACATTTTAACACGTTGGTATACACCAACGCCCTATATCTTAAATATTGATAATATCTGCACGGTTTTGACACACAAGTTGACATCAGTCAGCGTAAGATTTACAGAAGTGAATGAACTACGATCACGTCAAGCGCTAAAATTCAGTATCGTAAATTGCAAATGCTTATAGTGCCGAATCATACTTTAGCCTACCAAAGTACAACGAGCACATCTAAGCGGTCCTGGTTGTGAACATTATTTTAACGAAGAGCAGCAGTTGTTTGGGTTTGCGAAATGTGCACCAACAAATTTGTTGCGCTTAGAATCCATATGCACGCTTTAAAGATTGGTTAAAGTGTTGTGAAACTTTTTATGCTCATGATAGTTTAATTGCGCGATTCGAAGCGCTTAAACATATATGCGGGAAGCCACTCGTAACGCTGCACGTTAAGCCATATTCGTCGTCGTGGTCTTTTTTCTAAAAAGAGGCTGCTCAAGTGAGTAGCTTTGTTGCTATAGCTTTAAACCTGTTCCTGAGTGGGTTTCCTTATGCTAGACGCTCTGCTTATACATAACATTTCGTAGATGATGCCGCGTTTAAGCGGCACTGCAAACACTCCTTTATTCGTATAGGGAATACATACTATAAATAAAAAAACCAATAAAAAACAAAGAATAAAAAAAACCAAGGCGGCATTAAAGGAAGGTCACAATAACTCAAAGGTTGTCTATTACCACTGTAACAATTACAGCTAATAAAGCGTATGAACGGTGTAGGATTCAAGCCTCACAACTCACGCATCGACGTTCCCCTCAGCTGTAACACACATAACATAACGCTCAGTGATTTAGCATAACGCGTTTATGCACCACTCTAACAGGCGTGCGGAAGGAGCCGTTGCACATTCGCTGACCTACAAAGGCACGCGGGTAGTACGAGTTGCGTGGCGTGCCAAAATTGAATATTCATTCAAAATGGCATTCCCACTGAGTGCTCAAACGCTTCGTGACCGACTTCGGAAATAAGCTAACTTCCACAGTCGCAAAGAGCGCTGATTGAACTTTCTGCCCACCTTCTACACCTCGTTTAGACGGAAAGTCATTTATCACTTAGGAAAAGGTTCCGGTTTCATTCAGCGCATGTAAAAGCAGAAACGACGATTGCAGGCTGAAATGAATGGAGAGCAACGAGGAACGCAGCCCAAATCAGCGCTTTTTTTTTTTAGGACCGTCCTCGTAAGAAACTAAGAAAAATAACTTCACTACTCTTTTTTATTTTCTAATAGACAACGTACCATTGCCACCTTCCATATACGCTTCAAACGTACTACAATTTGAAATCCAACGCATTCAAAAACTCTTTGTATTAATGAAGCTCGGGAAAAGGTGCAAACATGTATCGTTAGAAGGGCTGAAACAAAATTGTGTTCGCATGCACATCTTCCTAATTTATTTATTTATTCTGAATATTGAGAGAAGAACGTACATGCAATAATGCAGCTCCAAACTGTTTGGTTGTGTGGATTGCAGATTTGATTAGGAACGGGAACGGAACGATGAATAAAAAAAGTACGAAGATCTAATTGAATAACATTTTTTTTTTCCGCTGCGAGGTAATCTATAGTACCCCCCCCCCCCCCCCCTAAAAAAAACACACCTTATATGTCATATGCAGAAGTAGTTGCAATCAAGAATTATTCCAGATAAATGCTTGTTTCTACATTTCTTAACTTCACGGGACAGTTGTGTGCGCTTATTCGTTTTGTTTCTATCTGATTGCGTGCACGTAAGCGTGAGAGGCCTGATAATTGGCTCCTTAGACAACGAGGGAACACTCTGCACGAGACGAGGGGGACACAGGCAAGTAATTGATATAAAATAAACATAACCTGGTTCTGCAGGGGTTACTGGAGCTTTGACATTAGGAAACAAATTGGTTTGAGCGGGCAGAATATAGAACCGAACACGAAAAGGCAGCCTAGCGTTAACCCAGGAGACTATAACCATGAGTACAACTGTGGTTTGATTGGCTGGCAAAACATTTTGTAGCTAAAATAATCGTGGAAGCGATGGGGCCGGTCTCGAGGCTTATATAGAACATTAGGGGTTGAAGGTTAAAAGGGTACATGACAGGAGGATATGATGATGCTCCTATCAATGTTTTTTTTTTTCTGCAGGTTCGCCTCTCTCATAAACTCTCGAAATATTCTTTATTCTTTTTTGCTGTCACGTTACACCTGAATAACTTAATTTGTATTGAAGCTGACCACAGAAAAGTCGCAAATGAGGTCACAGACTCCACCTGATTGCCATTCACAATTTTATACGCACATAGTGCGCCAGCTTGGTCGACTGCATATATAGGAAAAATTCACCGGCATACTTGTTATAAAATCTGGCCACCATAAGCATAGCGCAGGGAGGCCCATGCCATCGTTGTCTCCGGCGGGCGCAGATTGGTCACCGTGGCTGCAAATCGAACCCGAAACATCGCGCTTAGCAGAGTGATTCCGTAGCCACTGAACCACCGTGGAAGGTGAATTCGACATGAACAGCGCAGGATGTGTAATTTCACGTGCAGCCTTCTTAACGCGTAAACACTGCTTACTCCATCATTACTGTAGTTTAAATGTCCATGTCTGAAGGTTGTGCGGAGCTTTGCGGCACCTTTATGAGCAGCATCATGCATAAGTGAGCGGCACCTTTAAGTGGTAACTGCCGGAAGCTCATCGAACCGAAAACATTCGCTGCGCCCAAATCTCGGATGCCACTGCTTGCTGAGCAACCGGAACAACCGGACGAAAGAGCACCGTCCCCTTAGAGCTGTCTCGCGAATCACTGCGCCCAAAGCTGACAAGAAAATGAAGACCTCGTCGGAGGCGCCAACAAGATTTGCGCCCGCGATGCCATCATACCGACGCGGGTTTAACGGCGTTTTAATGACGCTTAGGCCGGCCTGTGAATTATAGAGCAGGCCTCACGCGCCACGCCCTAGACAAGCTGACGCGCCCGCGGGGCCGCGCGCGCATTCTTTTGGCCGGACTATCGTAAACATTCTTTCGCTTTAACCTCTGCCTAGCTCTCTTATCTTTTGTTCCGCTAATAACACGTTTGCGCCGTAACGTACAGCTGCCTTTACTTTTTCGAACCCAAGCGACGCCTTCTTTCCCGGACAAGGAGCAATATGCTCGAGGAATATGGATTCTGACGCGTTATGCCCCGGATAGGTTCCTCATTTTTCGGAACGATAGCATAAGATCGCAAAAACCGCTGTTGTCTTAATAGGCTTTAGAACACATAGCCACATGATGTCACATATGGAGATCATGCTTTTATGCTTACCACTAGTTTCCATTGAATCGTCGGCACTGATTCTTTTATAATAACCTTATTTTTTAGTTCTTTTCTACTTTAATCGCCTCCTATAAGCGAATAGGCTCATTTACGTTGAAAAACTATTTATTGTCATATATATTGTGACGGAAGCGAGATGGAGGCGAAGGATATATTTACAAAATATATACAGAGGAGGCTAGGGCAAGAGATGTCCGATCCGGCCCAAGTGCTAGCGTCTTCATCGTCGTTTTTGTCGCTCTGCCAAGCATCGCGTTGATTCATGTATGCATCGCTCCGTAACATCACTCTCCGGCGGCTGAAGCGCCGTCCTGGCGCTTACTATGAAGGTGAGGAGCTAGAAGAGCAGTATGGCCTCAGCCGGGAAACATGAACAACTTCAGTTGGCAGCGATGAGGTTGAAGAAGCAGGATCCAGGAGTACAATTTCGTAATTTACGTCACCGAGTTGACGAAGAACCTTGTAGGGCCCGTTGTAACATGAGACTAGCTTCTCTGATAAGCCAATGCGGCGGCATGGCGACCATAGGAGGACCAGAGAGCCAGGCGTGAAGTGCATGCTTCTGTGTCGGCTGTCATAACGGGACTTCTGGGCTGCTTGCGAAGCAGAAAGTCGATCGTGGGCAAGTTGACGAGCTGCACGGGCTCGAGCTGCAACGTCACTGGCGTATTCAGTAGGCGAGTGAGGAGTCGAAGGAAGGAGAGTCTCGAAAGGCAATGCAGGATGCCGGCCAGATAGCACATAAAACGGTGAATATCCAGCGGTGTCATGCCGCGAGAAATTGTACGCAAAGGTAACAAATGGTAACATGCAGTCCCAGTGACGGGGATCTGGTGAAACATATATGGCCAGCATCTCGGTTAGCGTTCGGTTCAGGAGCTCGGTCAATCCATTCATCTGCGGATGATAAGCGGTGGTGAGCTTATGTTCAGTGGAGCAGGCACGAAGGCTGCCATCTACCACTCTGGAGAAGAAGCACATCCCGCGATCGGTGACGAGCTGCCGAGGGGCGCCATGATGTAGAATTACGTCGTGTACTAGAAAGTCAGCGACGTCTGTAGAACAGCTTGTCGGCAAAGCCCTGGTGATTGCGAAGCGCGTGGCGTAGTCTGTCGCGACAGCAACCCATTTTTTTCCTGAGATGGACGTAGGGAAAGGGCGTAGAAGGTCAAGGCCGACGCGGAAGAATGGCTCTGCAGGGATATCAATAGGTTGTAGTTGGCCTGCAGGCAGCGCTGAAGGGGGCTTGCGGCGGTGGCAGCGTTCACAAGCAGCGACGTAGCGGAGCACAGAACGGTGCATGCCAGGCCAGAAAAATCGGCGTCGGATGAGGGCGTAAGTACGCGAGACACCTAGGTGACCGGCAGTTGGTACGTCGTGAAGCTCGTGAAGAACACTGGAGCGAAGATGGCGATGTAGGACGAGCAGAAGCTCTGGGCCATCTGAGCTGAGATTACGACGATGCAGAACGGTGTCGTGTAGCTCAAACAGGCGAACCCCGCACCTCCACCAAAGTGTGACGGAAGCGAGATGGAGGCGAAGGATATATTTACAAAATATATATAGAGGACACTAGGGCAAGAGATGTCTGATCCAGCCCAAATGCTAGCGTCTTCATCGTGGTCTTTGTCGCTCTGCCAAGCATCGCGTTGATCCATGTATGGATCGCTCCGTAACAATATTCCAAGAAAAAGCCCGTTGTGACTTCAGGAAAGAAAGAGAAAAATGACTTAACTGAGAAGCAGCAGAATGTTGGGCTAGCTGAGGCAGCTAAGTGATTGTGTGCTTACCAGTAGGTCTCGAGCTTTTGCGAATGTACGCCCAATAAAAAAACAACAGGATTATTTGGACTACATGTTTACTTTCTCACGCACTGCTGAGTGTGATAAGCACTGGGGATGTTAAATAGGAAACTTTATCTTATTTGTAAAAAAAAAAAAACTCTGAAAATGCTACTTCATGTGCAACATTGCATTGAATCGAGCACCATCTAAGTTCACTTTCTATAAAAGTAGAAAAAGCGGAACCAACATGATGTATTTTGAGAGGGATGTATAATATGTGATGACGTCAGTACATGTGCCATAACATTCTTGTTCAGAGCTATTATCAATTGCACATTCACCGCTGTGCATTACTATGTCCAACCCGTTCTAACAGGCTTATGGGCTTTTCTTTTTAAATACTTCGATATATGAGGCAATTCAATATACCCAAAATCGCCTACAACAAACTTGAATGAACATTCGCGATATGTTTGTTATATACGTATTTCTTTTCTCCAATGAGAAGAAAAAAGCCTGCAACTAATTTATTTCTTGAAACCCAAACTAAGTTTCGTAGGCAGTAGCTTCTTCATGTGCCTTAAAGTGTACCTCACCGTCACTACGAAGACGTTCTTGATGCGCGAGACTGTGTCGACCCCCTCTGATGTCCAGTTCCTTATCAGGTAGTTATTTTACATAATTATCGGTCAGTAAATTTCAGGTGCTCGGTATATAGAATTATTCGCTTTATCCGGGTTCGACTATATACGAGTACAGATAAGTATACGGTTCACGACTGTTGATGTTTGTGGCCCCGTCATTCTGCCTACCTTCAAACTCGTCGTCTTTTTGGCCAGAAAGGTCAATCTGCTTTTCACACTCTCATTCCTCGCCTTTTTCCCTTCTCAACCTAAACGTTCTGGCACTTTCCATTTTGATGTTCTTGCAGGGTGGTGTCCTGTGCTGATGTGCCTGCACGTCCAACTGCAACATGCTTCCCACAATGTTCTGTGCGAGCAATGTAGCAATGTCGGTGACATTGCGGTTCTTATTTCTTCCAATTCACTGTCATTGGACCTACTGTCTTCAAGTGCACACTACATGAGTGATCAGCATCCACTAGGTTGCTAGGTTCGACACCTGGCTTCCAGGGTGTCCAATAAATAAGAGCATAGACGTGATGAGTAATTATTTAGGTTCGGAAGTAAATATTGGCTCATTCGCCTTCAGATTGCTTTTTGTTTCTCCTGCGCCGAACTGATTCCGCTCGTGAATGCCCATAAAACACACTGATATCACGGGTACCTACTCTCAATATACGTGGACATCACCACGGAGCCCACCGCCGTGAATTGCACACACCTGTTTATTGCCCATGTCTGGTGGGCAGCGTAACGTCTTTCCAACGACGCGCAAACCGTCCGTAATTGCTGCCCTGCAGGCAAACGCATCCATCGAGAGCGCCTTGGACGGCCTCGGTTATGTCGTCGCTGTGGACTTGGAAATTCGCGCCACATTACCGCCCAGCTTCATTAGCACGAAAGCCAATGATGGTCCTGGCTTCAGCTCAAATACTTTTCTTAAGTGGGCTTCTCTCGGCATCGTGCCGTGCCTTGGGAGCCCGTGAAGCGATAATCACTGCGCGGGCGGGATTAGCACGGCTGCCAAATGCGCTCTTACACCGAGGACCTCGACTTATCCGTTTAGGCGGCGCAGTCATACAAAAAATAACTGCATCAGCATGAATTTGCATGCCCACTCTCGACGCTTGGACAAAGTGAAAGTTAACATATAGAAAATAAATGGAAGCGTACATTACGGCACTTTTCCACCGCGTTTCACTCGAGTAAGCTGACAAGAAAGATATGATAATGTATCAACACTATTTATCGTGTACATCTAAATGTCATCGACTATGTATGGTCGCAAAAAAACGAGGACAAAGAAGATTGCGCCACAACTATCGCACTCTGGACAAAAAGCTTGCTAAACATCGCTTTTGAACGTCACATAAGACAATTACCTTGAGTATTCCGTTGGCTTTTTATTGAATATTCGGCACGTAGCTTTCTGCTGAACGTGCAAATACGCCTCTAGAGCGTAATTAAATAACCGTAAATGACGCGAAGTAAGAACTACAGCTGCATACCGTATTTTTAGCACGAATTTCTCCTGCTTTTATTCGATATGTGTAATGTACGAGGCAGCATTGATTAGAAAGTAAACTCGCGTAGCTTACTTTTAATAGAAATAGAGAGAAGTGAAGCTTTCCTGGTCGTGCAGTGTGTTTACGAAGCTCACAACCACTGGCTTATTTCAGTAACAGAAAGGGTGCCAAGCAGAAGGGAAAGGAAGCAAAAGAAGTTGGCTGCTACAGGAGGTTAGATGCAATCTTGATGTATAAGGTGATCAAAGTTAAGTTCACAGCTTTTTTTTTTTCGGTTTTTTTTTTCTTTTTTTTTTTTAACAGCGGATCTCTTTAAGATGGGCGTAATGTGTCCGCTGAATCCAAAAATGAGGGCCGATCCTGGCAGCTAGCAGTGCAGAAAGGGTGCAAGTGCAAGGCCACATACACCTGTGAACTAGCGATGCTGAGCCTGGCTAAGTCTAGTTAAGCATGGTTGGGACTACTTAAGCTTAGTTAGTCATTGATAGGCAATTGATAGCCAATCAATAGCTAATTGATAATTGATCAATAATTATTAAATTCCGGAAAATGCTGGGGATGAGCTGGTAGTGCTTAGCCTAGCCCAAATACGTGGTCAATACCTTGCAATAGCCAATCGATAGTCAATCAATAGCTAATCGATAATCGACAAATAATCAATAAATTACGGAAAATGCTGGGGATGACTTGGTAGTCATTAAACTAGCCCAAACACGTGGCCAATACCTTGCGATAGCCAATCGATAGCCAATGAATAGTTAATTGATAATCAATCAATAATAAATAAATTACGGGAAATGCTGGGGATGACTTGGTAGTGCTTAGACTAGCCCAAACGCGTAGCCAATACCTTGCGATAGCCAATCGATAGCCAATGAATAGTTAATTGATAATCAATCAATAATCAATAAATTACGGGAAATGCTGGGGATGACTTGGTAGTGCTTAGACTAGCCCAAACACGTAGCCAATACCTTGCGATTGCCATTGATATCCAATCAATAGCTAATCGTTAATCGATCAATAATCAATAAATTCCGAGAAATGCTGGGGATTACGTGGTAGCGCTTGGCCTAGCCGAAAAGCCAGGACTAGCTAGGTGCCCATCAGCTCCGCTATCCCTTTAGCATTGCGCCTCCAGTGCAAGCTACGCTATTTTTTTAAAGCGAAGCTTTATAGGCTCACAAGTGTCGGCGGTGGTGGTGGTGGTGGTGTCACGCTTAAATGTGGGCCGATCCTGGTGATAGTGCCGAAAGGGTCCAAGCTCAAATGCACCTACCCCTGTCGTTTGGGCCGATCCTGATGATAGTGCAGAAAGGGTCCAAGCTCAATGTCACATACTAGGGATAAGAAAGAAAGAAAGAAAGAAAGAACGAAAGAAAAAAAGGAAGGAAGGAAGACAGAAAGAAATAGAGAGAAAAAATTAAGAAATCATGTGCGGAGCACTGCGGCATTGGATATGTTACACACGTGATGACGTGACACGCGCGCGAATAAACAGTTTCGTTTTGGTGTGTGGCGAGGCGCTAGGGTCATGGAAGGAAAGCGGGAAAGCGCGCTCCGCCGGGCTTCCCTCGCATCAGGTCAGTTTCGGCGAACAGATGGGAAGGCCACGCGTGGTGCTCTCTGCAAAGGAGCAAGCTGCGTTTGACGAACGCCGGCATGAACTAGCTCGAGAAAGGGCTCGTCGTCGACGTGCCGATTCTAGCGTGAGGGCTTCCCTAGCCGAGGCTCGCCGTCAGCGAAGAGCCGGCGATCCCGAGGCGAGGGCTTCCGAAGTCGAGGCCTGCCCGTCAGCGACGAGCAGAGAATCCCAAGGCGACGGCTTCCAAACGTAACCCTGACGAAAGTCAGATACACACACGACAAGATTCGCTTGCCCCCATTTTCTCGACAGCGGAAGGGCGGGTGATAATTTAATTAGGTGCTAAGACGTACGTGAAGACCACCTGAACAGTAGGGTTATGTGGCGAGGGGGACACAAAGTGAGATGATAAATATCGCTGTTAGCCCTGCGATTAACAAAATTTGAATAATGAACTTTTTACTGGCTGCAGTAAGCAGGCACGTTTGTATTGAAAACTTAGAGGCATCCGTGTTTCTAAAGAGTTCCACTTGGTAGAATTCTTCTAGCGCATCCGCGCTTTGAGATATCGAACTGCGAAGTTTAATTGCCGTTTGTTGGAACAAGAGTGACGAAGAAGGGGGCGAAGCTCTCTCGTGCTTCGGACCACGCGTAACAGCAGCGACCCACGGAGTCGTTTCACGTTTTATTCTTAATAAACCCCTCTTTCTATATGCAACGGGAGGCTTGATGCCTTCACTGTTCGCATGATTACGCATGCAAGACAGTGACGACCGGCGCAAAGCTCCTCCCTTATGTGACGCGCCTTTTGCGTACAGCGTTTAGTCTGACAACGGGGAGGTGACATAGGCAAAAGTGATAACTGCACCACGTTCACTCTCGGCTGGCGTAATCGCAAAGCGCAGAAGTCGGAACCGCTATCAAAACACGGAACCGCGCAGCCTGTAACGATGGTAGCTTCTGTTACACCGAGATAAGGGAGGAGCTTTGCGCCGGTCGTCACTGTCTTGCATGCGTAATCATGCCACCGGCAATTAAACGTCACAGTTCGATATCTCAAAGCACAGATACGCTAGAAGAATTCTGCCAAGTGGAAATCTGTAGAAACACGAGTGCCTCTAACTTTTCAATAAAAAAGTGCCTCCTTACTGCAGCCAGTCAAAAGTTAATTACTCAAGTTTTGTTCATTGCAGGGCTAACAGCGATAATTATTTCACTTTGTGTCCCCCTCGCCACATAATCCTACTGTAGAGCTGGTCTTCTCGTACGTCTCAGCGCCTAATTAAAAAAAAACACCTGTCAACTTAACTTTGATCACCCTGTACTTATATATATATACAATTGACAGGAAAGACAGGAAGGTCGACCGGAGCCAGTGCACTCTAGTCTGCTACTCTGCACGGCGCATGTGGAAGAGGGAAGGGGGGTGAAAGTATCAGGATGGGTGATGATAAGAGAAGTGGCGAGGGCTTATGTACATTAAACGGTGGCCCTACTAGGGCTGCTCGTCTCGTTTCATGTCATGTAGACACTGTTGACATTTGTGAAGATGTAAATACAGTTAGCGTAGATTAACAGGAGTAAATAGAGACCACTGGTCTACAGTACAGAGCAAAAGCGCGTCACTTGGTATATAACCGTGAAGGACTGCTTGCCCCCAAAGCTTCTATAACTTTGTGTTTAGACTAATTATCCGCTTAGTACGTCGAGGGTACTTGAGCCAATGTATAAGGACTACAAAGTGTAGGTATTATTATTGCGGTAGCAATTATATGGACACTCAAAAGCAGATTTCTGCCGTCGCCGTCGCCGTGAGGTTCCGTATGACGTCAATGGAGATAAAATCGTCGCCGCGCGCCGAACGCTGTATGTGCGAGTGAAAGGGCGCGAGGGGCGCGCGCTTTCACGGGGAGTGAACGCACGGCGGAGAACAAACGCGCGTTCTGCGCCGTGCACGCTTAAGGGCTGCAGAAGTAGGCGTCTCTTTCCTCCTTTACAATCACCATATATGTAGAGCAAATGCGCCTTCTTCCGATGCGCGAGAAGCCGTGGGGGAGGGGGGGGGAGGGGGAGGGAAGGGAGGCGACGTTTAGCTGCGGCACCAAGTGTCTATTTATATCAGAGGCTTCGGCAACAGTCACCAACACCGCACGCATTTTGAGCGAACGCGGGCAAAACGCCGACGGCGTCGACAACAGTTCTGCGTGTTGCCGGTGCTGCTGCATGTGCAAGTTTATACAGCTGATAAAGCTGCTATTATTACTCCGTATAGCTCTCTTCAAATTTGCTATCGCAATTGATGCTTCGCCTTTCAGGTGAAACTGCGACAACTTTTTCGGTTGGATAGCGGCATGGATCGACAGACGTTAAGTGAACTCTACATAGTGGTTTCCTATAGCCTAATTAGTTTCATTCACATTCCTTTATGTTTTCATTTATTTCAGTATAATGATTTATTTATTTTCAGTCGTACAACAGATAACTACGGTAGCTGAGATATTCTTTAACTCGATTTCTCCACAGCAACAGAACAAAACCGAGATCACAGGTATATATTTTCATCCTGAGTGGACACATCGCACTTCTTGTGCAAGGAACTTGCCGGACTTAGTTCTCATTTCAAAACAAGCCATTGTTACCTATAATTAAACATAAGGTCTCAAAATAGACAGTGAGAAAGAAAAGACTATATAGAAAGACAGAAAGCATGTGTTATGGAGCAATAGCGATCATGGGCGACCATTAGGCATTTGCCTTCAAATGTCAACACACTCGCCTTGTGGCGTGCTGCGCTTGAATGTAATCCTTACATGACCTGTGTTATGCCGGCCGAGGCCCCAGAGCACGTGAACTTCTTTCCTGCCTTGAATGGCGTCTAATACAATGTGAAAGAGCTACCGACTTAAATGAAGTATGTTTCCGGCGAACGTCTACATCAATGGAGGGCGAGGAGACGCTTTCACGTGAAGAAATAAAACAAGAAGCAGTATAAAGCCCCAATACACCTTTCTGAGAATAGCCGGTTGCGTAAAGCCGCGCTGTCCGCTAATCGCAGAATTATATAAGCACCCTCTCGCACGAGAAGAAACGGTAAAAAAAAATCAAGCTACTTGGACGTGCAGACGCCACAAACCTTTGGCGGAACGATAACAATGAAGCTTGGAGCGTCGATAATTGCGCAGAGGGTAGCAGCGCTTAGACAAATAATTAATGAACCACAGCATGGTCCGGCGCGCCTATGAGGCTTCTAGCTATCGACTATGACACAGTGATACAGTGTGTGTTCAGGCAGAAATAGATTACAAATGATTGTTGAAACAGGACACCATTTGCAAGCCGCAACTTAAGCAGAATAAGTTAATTTGCGAAAAGGGTTTGTCAAAGCCTCTATTATAAGGCGCAAGGCATCGCAGCACACCAAAAAATTTAGGTTGACCCTGTCAAGTATGAGCTGTGATTGTGCTTCGATAGTGGTCAACCTAGGTAAGATTACCTTAGGAAGCCACTTGCATTTGCATCTAGAACATGCAGACTTGGTTAAATTTTTTGTTTGACCTCCCCGATCCACTTCTTTTATTTATTTATTTAATACCGTACCCAAAGATATTGCTTACGTTTTAGAAATGTCTGAAAACATCTTCAGGTGCTCCCCCATGCAGGATGGCTATTCACGAAAAAAGATAAAACAGCTGTCGAGAGAATTTTAACAGGCCTTTGTTACACTCTCTTTTCCGTCCATGTTTCCTCAGACTGAGACAGTGCAACGTCTCATATCTTGTGGAAGTATGTAAGACCAGTGTTGCGAAAAACACTTTTCTCCCTATAATGCAGATGAATGGATTCAGCCGTTGGTTTTTACAAGTGCTTCAGAATAATCTTAAACGCCATGTGTGGAGCTGCTATGGTCATGTAAGAAAAAGTTGTCGCAGTTTCACCTGAAAGGCGAAGCATCAATTGCGATAGCAAATTTGTAGAGAGCTATACGGAGTAATGATAGTAGCTTTATCAGCTGTATAAAGTTGGACATGCAGCAGCACCGGCAACACGCAGAACTGTGGTCGACGCCTTCGGCGTTTTGCCCGCGTTCGCACAAAATGCGTGCGGCGTTGGTGACTGTTGCCGGAGCCTCTGACATAAATAGGCACTTGGTGCCGCAGCTAAACGTCCGCTCCCTTCCCCCCCCCTCCCCCCCCCCCCCCCCCCCACGGCCTTTCGTGCGTCAGAAGAAGGCGCGTTTTCTGTACATATATGGTGATTGTAAAGGAGGAAAGAGACGCCTACTTCTGCAGCCCTTAAGGGAGCACGGCACAGAACGCGCGTTTGTTCTCCGCCGTGCGTTCACTCCCCGTGAAAGCGCGCGTCCCTCGCTTCCTTTCACTCGCACATACAGCGTTCGGCGGCGCGCGGCGACGATTTCATCTTCATTGACGTCATACGGAATCTCACGGCGACGGCGACGGCGGAAATCTGCTTTGGAGTGTCCATATAATTGCTATCGCAATAATAACACCGATCAGGTATGCTGCCTCCGGACGACTACAAATGCCGCAATATACTGCTATTTCTCTCTTTTATGCTTAAGCGCCTTGTCTCTTACTGTGGAGGCTTTTAGAGTCTATATGTCACGAGAATACCTGAACACAGATTTAAACAGCACGACTGTGAAGAGAAAAGTAAAGAAGTTTGTTAGGTGTGACGTGTACAAGCTTCCGAATAAAATATTTTCGCAGGTAGTAGTCAACTGAGTCCCCATTTTCTTTATTTTTCCTGCTAATCAACACATAATAGTAGACATGGTTATCGCGCTTATATTTACCTGTGTTTATTTTCTTTAAGAGGTACAACGTGACCAAAATATTATTTGTAAAGTTGTTAACCCTTTTATAGCGCACTGTTGCTAATGGCAACAATTTAGAAAGTTCTGCCACACGTCTGATATCGCAAAAACCTAGTGCAATTTGCTAGCAAAACAAGAATCGGGACTGTAAATCTCAAGCCGCCCATCTGTGACTCTATGGTCCGAGACATAGATGCTTTTTAGATTTTATCGGACATTACCAACTATACATGTATATATAACTTGCACGCAGCAAACGTTTTATGCCTCAGGGCAAACTTTCGAATAAAGACATAACAGTGAGAGCATTCGATCAATAACAAAAAATGCGGTAGTCACCACCTCTGTTTTTTCTCTTATGATGTGTATACGCGCACGTGGATGCCTCGCGGCCACAGAGCAGAAAGGCGCTTCAGTCACGAACGCAAGAGGGGAGAATAATAAACATTCACGTGTGCACTGTGTATTGGCCGGAGGAATGCTAACACGTGGACAAAACATACGCGTGAGTGTTAACCAATGCGAAATAAATTTTTGCATCTAATGAAGAAGAGTTGGCTGGAGTCTTCCAAACTAAAGGTATAGCTGCAGTGCTACTATGAAACACTTTGTGGTATTTGGCTCTAGCTTAATCTTCAAGTAATTACGTATAATCAAAAGTTAAGCATTACTCATGAATGCGTTGGTGTGGATGTTTAATAACCAATCACAGAACATATAATCTGAAACATATTTTGATGGTAAATTTTATTACTCAAAGTAAATGCAAGCGTGCTTGAACGGTTATCCTTGTGGAGTCACATTTAACGACCATGATTACCACGTTCCTCTGTAAATCCTTTCAGAAAGAACTGCTGCGCATATTGTTTGGGTTGAATCAGTGGGGAAACTCGAGACACATTTTGTAAGCATGTAGTTGTGTACAAAACGTTGGAGAGTAAACAAAAAGAAAAAAAACAATAAAAAAAGAAAAAAGTTGTCGCAGTTTCACCTGAAAGGCGAAGCATCAATTGCGATAGCAAATTGGTAGAGAGCTATACGGAGTAATGATATTAGCTTTATCAGCTGTATAAACTTGGACATGCAGCAGCACCGGCAACACGCAGAACTGTTGTCGACGCCGTCGGCGTTTTGCCCGCGTTCGCTCAAAATGCGCGCGGCGTTGGTGACTGTTGTCGGCACTTGGTGCCGCAGCTAAACGTCGCCTCCCTTCCCTCCCCACCCCCCTCCCCCACGGCCTCTCGCGCATCGGAAGAAGGCGCGTTTGCTCTACATATATGGTGATTGTAAAGGAGGAAAGAGACGCCTACTTTTGCAGCCCTTAAGCGAGCACGGCGCAGAACGCGCGTTTGTTCTCCGCCGTGCGTTCACTCCCCGTGAAAGCGCGCGCCCCTCGCACCCTTTCACTCGCACATACAGCGTTCGGCGCGCGGCGACGATTTAATCTTCATTGACGTCATACGGAACCTCACGGCGACGGCGACGGCGACGCCGACGGCAGAAATCTGCTTTTGAGTGTCCATATAATTGCTATCGCAATAAAACAAACGTAAAGATGTGAAATACACCGCAATAAAAATGCGTGCGGCGTTGGTGACTGTTGCCGGAGCCTCTGATATAAATAGGCACTTGGTGCCGCAGCTAAACGTCGCCTCCCTTCCCTCCCCCTTCCCCCCCTCCCCCACGGCCTCTCGCGCATCGGAAGAAGGCGCGTTTGCTCTACATATATGGTGATTGTAAAGGAGGAAAGAGACGCCTACTTTTGCAGCCCTTAAGGAAGCACGGCGCAGAACGCGCGTTTGTTCTCCGCCGTGCGTTCACTCCCCGTGAAAGAGCGCGTCCCTCGCGCCCTTTCACTCGCACATACAGCGTTCAGCGGCGCGCGGTCACGATTTCATCTCCATTGACGTCATACGGAACCTCACGGCGACGGCGACGGCGACGCCGACGGCAGAAATCTGCTTTTGAGTGTCCATATAATTGCTATCGCAATAAAACGAAGCAAGAGGGAGCGTTCCTGCACTATTCTGGTCAACCAGCATCAAATCTACTGAAAGGTTTTTAAGCCCGCTGAAAAAGGCAGAGAAATTCAAAAGTAAATTTGTAAAGTATAGTAGACCCGCTCATATCAGAGCTTGCTCCTAACCTTCAATGCTGCTGAATCCCCGTACTAAAATACGGAACAAGCGAAACAATCTCTCGATGATAGGCGAGCATGCCATATAAGAAATGTTAAACAAATACCTCTAGTAGATATAACGCTCAGACACCGAGAATCTGATTCCTCGGTTTGGTAAGTGAATGTGGAATAAATAAGAGATCAACTGACTTAAACCGCGGGCATCATATGCGATATAATCTTCCGTTTCATTTACGCTAGTCCATCTGGCAGCAAAAACAACGCGCGCAACGCGATAACCCGGTTATCTTCCTGTGCGACAAACAATCGACTTGTTGCGGAAAGAAATAAACGCGTTTCTTATTGCCAAGTGTGATACGGTTTCACTCGCTGAGGAGCAACTCGACTCATACCAAAATGGCGATAGCTGCACAGTTTTTTTTTTTTTTTTTTTTTTTACTTCGCTCCTCTTATTCCGGTAGCGCGAGGGTGAGGGACGGCGTAAGGGAAACGCAACGTTCTCCTTCCTGCCAGGGATCAATTTTCTCTGTCACACCCTTTCTACAAAGGCTTCCCTCGGACAAACGACGCAGGGGCACGCGAAAACGGCAGCAAGCGCAACCTCGTGCGGGAGAAAGGCGCCTTGCAATGCGTACATGCGAAGCAGCAGCAGCAAGATGCGGCTGGTCAATACAGCCAGGACACAGTCCCGCCCAACCACAGGCACGAAGGCGATCCGTCACGGCGAAACAGATGGCCGAGAATCGGATTCGTGGTCACGCAAACAGTTCGTCGGGCTCTTAGCTCTCTGCGTCGTGTTGAGTCACAACTTATATAAGCGGCATTATCTCTGTCGAGAAACCTCAAGAAGGAAATGAATCTATACGTATGTGCACGTGATGAGCTTGACGAGGCCATCGCGTCTCGCGTTGGGGGTGGAACTAAGAAGGAGGGGAGAGGTAAGTGCTTTCTGTCAGGAGGCGCACACCACGAAGCCGCAGGCGTCTCCAGAGGCCGCTCGCAGTATACAAGCAAGGAAGCGCAACAGCTCCTCTTTTGTCTCGTAACAGCGCCTTCTTTGTCCCAGTAACGATCGTTCGGACCATACGGAAGCGACACCTTTATCGCGCACAAACACATCCAGCGTGTATGTTCGCCAGCTATGGCTTTGAAGACAGGCCACAGTGCTTTCTGCGCTCAGAATTCAATGTACCGGGAAACGCGAAGAACGCTATCTGAGTCTTTATAGGTGCTCAAATACACAGGCAGGCACTACTCGATAACCTGCGGAAGACCTCCTCGTGCGTATGTGCAATAACCAGAGAGAGAGAGAGAGACAAAAGGGATGGAAACACAAGGAGGTTAGCCAGTGTAAGTACCGGCTGGCTTCTCTGTGCTGGTGCAAGGAGTAAAGGGAATAAAAGGTGATAGAAGAAAGAAATAAAGAAATAAAGTGAGAAAAATTCACACAATAACGCGATGCTACGTGCTACAATTATCAAAGTCGGTGGCACAATTCAATAACAAGCACTTCAAGAAGACCCTATGGAAGAACATCCTACGCCCTATCCTGACATTTCTCCAGGAATAGGATCTCTTGGACGCATGATAAAAGAGTTGAAGGCTAAGCGAAAGGAAAGGGTTACAGGAAGTGGAAGGCAGGGATGCCACCTGCGACCTGTAAAACATCTGCCTGTAATGCTACCTCTAAAAACATCTGAATGACTACCCTACGCTGGCGGAGGAAAACAAGTGCACAGAAAGATGAGAGAGTCAAGAAAATAGGAAATGGTGACAGCGCCACGCAGTGTATAGGCATTCACCAGTCATTTAAAAAATGCGCAGTAATACATGACAGTTCCTTCATTTCCTTGTAAACTAATGATCAGTGACGTGGCTGCTCAAAAAAGGTACCAAACCAATGGGGACGGCTACCCAGTCACGTCCCAGTGCGTTGGACAGGAATTTTCTCTGGACGCCGAATGACCTTCAATACAGCTTAAATGGTCTTATGGCATATTTTGCTATGCAAAATATACACGATGCATGTTCTGCCCCAAGAACATTTTTCCAGAGCGCCAGGAGAGTATGCTATGCAGTGCATTTCTGTCATCTACAAGCCGATTGGTTACGAAAATTTGATTTTTAGCAAGCGGCGCTTTGACAGGACACCACTAGTCCCATTGCCTGCAGCGAAGACAGTAGTGACCGGCACGACAGTGTGGCGAGATGGACTTTTTGGATGATCTTGAATGGCAGTAGTTGAGCGCTTAGTAAAGACGAGGACAAAAGAGGAGACACACGGGCGGTTCTGATTTCTGAGGCTCCCCTATGAGTGTTCTCGATGGTAAACGACAACCAAACGGCAACGCGAATGGTAGCGCCGTGGCGCGAAAGACACGACTGTCGTATCACCGGGGCCTAGGTTTCGTAAATATGATCAACAAAACTGAACTGTCACCGAAACGAGTGGCCACTTCCAGAGCCATTTTTTCCATTTTTTTTCTGCATTTTGCCTAAACATTTTTAATATAAGCCAAATTTAGTACCTCTCCTTGACAAAAGTACTGAGTACATATAATCATTTCAACTCAAAAAAGAAAAATACTTTTAAGAAAATAGACGCGGTGATATCAAAGTTTCCAATGTTGTTCGCGTGGCATGCCACTCTGAGCGTGAGTTAGCGTAAGTAAACTTGGAGGTGATAAACCTGACCGACAGAAGCTGTTTCTCCAAAATGAAGCCGGCAAAAAGGCATTTCAAAGGCTTCCCAAGTACAAAACCGAAAGAAAAGCAAGGAACAGAAAGAATATTTTGAAAGTGGCTGCGTGAGCTCAATCAATCAAATCAATCAATTTTTTTATTATTTCCCTAAAAAGCTTTTACAGATAGAGGTATACAGAAGGATGTCCCATGGTAAAAACTGAATTGGGACCTCCTGTTCATAGTTAACATAAAAATTACAATGGCAAGAATGGTAGCTCAATCAGTATTTGTTTTGTTTTATACGGGTATCATACCTAGATGCTAGCGATCTATTGCCTTTGTTTAACTGCTTGTAAAGCCTTGTTTCGCTTGTGTGACACTGTGTTTAATGTTTGCATCCACAAATGTATAAATATGTCTATATCCCCCCCGCTGTAATGCTCTTGGAGCGAATGCGGGTTTTTGTAATAAATAAATAAATAAATACAATTGCAAAAATGATAAATAATGATACAAATATAAGTAAATAAGGACATTAATAGGCAACAATTAATGTATCAGCAGTAAGTAATATAGTGAAACTAGGTAAAACTAATCTGCTCGAACAACGGTTGAAGCCCCTGGGGGTTACCTGAGCCGTCTAGCGTGTCACAAGTAGAGACATAAATGAATAATATAAGCATTTTTTTGTGTATTTGAACTCTTGTGCACGCATCTTCATTTATTATTAGGTTAATGCCCTTCCTGAAAGGGCATCTTGTATGAGCCCATTCGGCTGGTTGCATCTGCAAATGAAGCACCTGATAAATGGATGACAGGTTATCGACCTCAAAGGGGCCGGTCAAATCACGTTGTACTGAAATGAGCTCTCAACACATCATCATATCACTATGTTATGTAGTTAAAATTAAAATTGAAACCGATGCTATCCTAGTATTATGAGCAACGGCAAGGTCCGCCGATCTTAGTTGCATGCTTCACATTAAATGTGAGTACACACTTACTTTTCTTTTTTTGCTTTTTTTCAGGTCTATGTTTATATATCAGTATTACAGCAACTGCTGCAGTTTTTATAATGCAAATACACCTCGCCTGCGCCGCACAGCATGCGCCCACACCCGCATCTCACGCTTCCAAAGCAGAAACTCGGTCTGCCGCGCGTCGCAACGTCGCAGAGAATTTGCGCTGCGAGCGGATCTTACGCACGCCCGCCCTGCCACCGCGTGCAGGGCCTAGCTGCGGGGAAGTGTAGCGCGCCGTCGCCTCCTATCATCCCGGCGAACAAAGATGCCGCCGGCGTCATCTCACGCCGCCGCTCCCGTCGCAGTGCATGTGAGAGACTAGACACGAGATCGTATGCAGGCGCGTGTATACACACAGCCAGATGCGAGTGAGCAGGGCTGGGAGTCGGCGAAGCGAGACCCCCGCCCCGATGCTGTAGCGACGCTTTCGAATTGGTCGCGCTTCCGCCTCGTGCCCCGCGGCCGATCGGCCGACGCGGTACCCCCCCTGCGGTGACATATCCTAATCTTGCCTTTACTTTTACTTCTATGCCTGGTCGTACTTTTTTTTTTTAACGCGATAACGTTAAGGGCCCCGTGCCGCCGAAAATCCGGCGTTGGCGTAAGCGCCGGCGTTGTTGGCGGTTACAATCATGCCGAACCACATCACCCTGAACCGCCCCAACCGGGCAAGCCCTTCGCGTGGCGCAAGGCGTTAGTGAACAAAAAGTGAATATCTCAAAGTAAAATCCGTCAGAAAAATCGTAAAGTATGACTTGACCAAAACCTACAGACATGATAGCGTAGGATTGTAATTTGAATATACGAGAAAAAAGCCTCATAACTTACCAGGGATCTTTGAATGCTATCGCGTTCCGCTCTTAAAGGCGAAGCTTAAGCGTCCTCCAAATTTTTTTCTTTCTCTCTCTGATGCGGGGCACAAACTCTTGCCTGTCAGAGGGTACACTTCCAATAAGATGGCGTACCACTTATGCAGCGGTAGGGCACCTACCATTCCTCTGTTGCAAGATTATGTCGATTTACGGGGTTCAAATCATAAACGTTCTAATGGAAACGTTTTTTTTTAATATGGATTATTTTGTAGATGAACTGCATTCGGTGTGTGAAAAAATCTGGCCAAGCCATCGCTCGTAAATTTTTTGTTTTCTTCTTGCCCGCAGTGGTGGCTCGTCCGCTATGGCGTTCTTCTGCTCAGCACGAGGTTGCCGGTTCGATAACCGTTGGGGGCGTCCTTATTATGGCGGGCTCGGAATGCAGCAATAATAGCGTACATTCCATTAGCTGTGTGTGAAAGAATCCCAGATGGTCAAAATTAAACCAGCGTCGTCCACAACGGCGCTTCTCAATCGTAGCCCGTGCGTTGCTTTGAGATGTCAAATTCCCTTTACAAAGTCTGTCACCTTTCGCGTTGGCACGGCTGACAACGCTACATGTGATAACTGTGGTCGCCAGAAGAGACCCTTGAACACGTTCTGTGTGACTGTCCTCGATACAGTGTACAGACACGATCACTCACGTCTGCGCTGGTTTGTTTTTATGACATACCCCATAGGGGGCCAGAACAAACCATTTAGCAATACCAACCCCATAAGCCATTGCAAGGATGACGAATGCACTAATCGGAAACTTAAGGATCCCAAACCATCCCAAGAGACATTATCCTTAACATGGTGTTCATTGTGATGCGCGTGATCCTGTGCTGTAATCGTGCGCGCATGCGCTCCTGCATGTGACCCGCCGCGGTGACTTAGCGCCGTTAGCGGCCATGGAGTTGCGCTACTAAACACGAGGTCGTGGGATCCCGGCCGCGGTGGCCGCATTTCCATGGGGGCGAAATGCAAGAAAGCCCGTGTCCCGTGCATTAATTCAATTCAATTAAAGTCCTGCATCTGCTCTGCTGTGTGTGTGTTTATTTTCTTTGTCTTTTATTACGTTCACCTTCCCCATCCGCCAGTGCAGGGTAGCGAACCGTATTTATTGTTCTGGTTACTGTTCCTGCCTTTCTCTTTTCTTCCGTCTCTATCTTTAAACCTACTGTATCAATCGGTGCTTCCTATTTTGTCTCTACTGCTTAAGTGTGTTATGTATGGCGTGAACTTGTTTGATTGCTTGTAGGATATTCTTCAAAGAAATCTGAGGCTTCCTCTTAATGCAGAACACTTGTCTCAAGGGTATCACACATATATGAATAGCGTTCCTGCTCCATTGCTATGATAAAATAGCTCATACCTTCGTCAAGTTAACTAATAATTATCGCACTTCGTTCGGAGACCTTTTATTCTGTACGGCGCAGAAGAACAAAATAAATTCATATGCCGAATTTCTCGAATATATACGAACCACTGCACAGTATATCTCGATATATTCCTTGCCTTGCTTCGTTTTCTTCGTGCTTCTTTGTACGGCCGCCCTGGCTGCCTCTATCTTTCGTGGTTCCGGCGCACAGCAAAGCGACAGCCTGCCGCGCTGTTTCCGATTTGACTCTTCGTTTGCACTGGCGTGTGGACGAGGAGAAGAAGGCGACGAAAAAGAAGCGCGGCCGCTTGTGCGATATATAGAGTGTGCTGCGTGTTGCAAGGGAGTGATTGTAGCTGCGCGTCGCCTTTCGTTCCCGTTTAGCTGCGCTGCTGTTTTCGAGGACCTGCATGGGAAGCAAAATTGGTCTCCGCTTCGAGTTTCGCGAGACGCAATGGGATCCCGCTGTCGCAGCGGAGCGACGGCCAATTGTCCTGCCCGGGGGGAAAGGCCTCGTTAACCGGCATTGATCAAGTGGGTCGGAGAGCGTCGCCCCCCCCTCACCCAGTGCTCTTTCTGCAGACTTTGTGGCTTCTTTATTTTTTTTTTTCAGCATCTGACGACGCTGCGCATTTTACCTGTCTATTAGGTGCTTTCGATTGCACATTGTCTCTTCGATCTTAATTTTCAAATTACGCTGCGCGCTCGCACGCAACAAGCAGTTCTCTGTCCGACTCTGCAGATATGTTGTAACGGGAGCCCGACCACCCGCCATGAAAGCGTAATGCTGCAGGATAAATGCATGCAGCAAGCTGCAACTTGTACGCAGCAAGGAATAGTGTTGCCCTCGTAATAGGCTTGACAGAAACGGGAAGACGACAGGCTAAAGGAAGAGATCAGTGACTCGACGACGTGAGATGTTGCTCGTTCGCGTCCGGCGATGGACAATTAAATATGCAGGACGCTGTGTCTTTAGAGTGACCTTTCCAGATTATTTTCTCGCCCGTAGGCACCCTTCTCCCCCTCACCCCCCCCCTCATATACACACACGAAGGGCACGCACACACACACACACACACACACACACACACAGAGAGAGAGATACAAATAAATCAAGAAATATAGCAACTGTAAGGCGTAAACCAGGCTAACCTGTTAAGACTGCCAAAGACACGAACGGTAAGGATCAACTATAGAATAGATAAGCGAACATCGGCGCATAATTCGCCGGCAGCCTACTAACGCGAAGCTTTGTGTGAAGATGAGATCAAAGGCAATCTATGCTCTTGAAGCATTCATTATAATGCTGAAGTATGCCTGAGATGAGCACCTATGCCGAACGCATTGAGAACATTTCAGCACTAACTAGAAGCGTACGAAGGACAAGGAGGAATATGCTCCTGCCAATGTTCTAAAGATGGATATTCGCAAAACGACCCAAATTCGCGTTCTTGTTGTTTGAGCAGATTGTGGGCTCCTGATTAAAAAAAATAGAAAACGTAGAAGCAGTAGAGAGCGTATAGCTTCCTATGTTCGCTTTGCCTTGTGAAAAACCTTGTGGAAGTGAACCAGAAAGAACAACTCTTTCACGCAAACAGAGCTTTCGGGAAACGGCGTCAGAAGAAGTAGCGAGAAAATAACGTCGAAAATAATAAGGTCCCCATCGCAAATGTTGTTTCTGTCGAAGACGCCGCGTACCCACAGAAAAATGCGGCCCTTCATCCTTTCAGTTCTGATAGCCTTCACCGGCGACGAGCGACGTACGATGTTTTCTCGAGCTGTGATCCGTATGGCGAAGTGGAGGACACAAGAAAATCTGACAAGAGACGGCAGAGTCTGGGATACAGGCGAAAATACAGAAGGGTATCCCATTGCGGCGCTAGCTTGAGCAGTCCGAAAATAAATTCGATTTCCTTTTTATTCCGGACGCGCCCGTGTCTCGCCAGCCTCGTCGCGTCCACCTGCCGTGTCCTATGGCGCTTCGTTTAGTTCCGTGCAATGCTGAGAACCGCGAAGAGGTGCATCAGTTCATCCAGACGCGAAAGAATACGCGTCCTGCATTCCCTCCTGTTCTTGCAGTCATAAGTTCTTCGACGAAACTACTTCACCTGAATGCGCGTATCACGGTGGGAGCTATATAGATCTCGTGTCAGCTGACCAGATTCCGAACTTCAAATGCCTTCGAAATTAATGACTTTTCATCACTGCGTGGTGGGCTACCGTGATTGACCAGCGCCCGGGAGCCTGCTCTTAATATGCGTCCGAAAACTAAAGCTCGAGCTACTCAGCATGAGTGACCTAACTCTTGATAGCTAAGGCTTGATAAGGCTCTTGATAGCTAAGCGCTGCAATACGGAATGCTTGCTGCGCTATGTCACTCATATAGGCCATATGAAATTGCACGCAACTAGTGAAGGAGAACAGCAACTCTACTATGTCTCATCTCGCGTGAACCAGCTCGATCAGCATGTTCTTTGCCGTGAAGCAAGCACATTGGGTTATCGTGCACTGTGCCGGCTATCACCCAGGCCGTGTTTGTGTTCCTGGTTCGCGTCATGACTTTCTGCTCACCGGCTTCTTCTTGATGTCATATTGCCTTTCAATGCTTTTTGCGGTCCTATTCGCTTCATTTCCCCTTTCCAGGAAGCCTAATAAAAAAAGCATCCTGCCGCAGGGCGGATATAGCTGACACAGCAACTTTGCTCGTAGACGATTGCGAGCATTACAAAACGTAGCTCCCGGCGCTAATGGCGCTGACTGTCAGGATAGGAAGCAAACACGCCAATGATTAAGATTTGCCGATAACGCATACAAGCGGTAGCGAGAGGAAGGAGAACGCTATGAGGAGCCTAAGTATACCGTCATTTGCTGAGATAAGGCGCAGAAATAGAAAAAGAGGAAACGTTAATGATTCCGAAGGAGGAAATATAGGAAACGGTTGCCTACGATTCGTTGTTAGTGATACTTAGATGCACTTCGGCCGGGCATTGATTTTGCGTGACGCCTTCTGTGCGAATGAAGACATGTATGACCCCTCGATGCACGCCTCGGGCAGTGTTTGTACGTACATCTAAGCCCTTGGTCCTGTTTCTACTATGCATGCAGCTACGAAAAAAAAAAAACAGTACAAAAAAGAACACCGTTGCTTGTCCCTTCCTTGCATCTTGTTATTTTGCGCTGCTTCTTTCGGATCAAGTAATGAACCAACTAGACCAAAGCATGCTCTCCTGCAAAAAAATCGTAGGCACGGTTTTAGCGGTGATAATAAATTATGCGCCGAAATTTATAAATTTTATAAATAATTTTATACGCCGAAAATTTAATAAATTTTATGCGTAAGTGTCAAATGACCCATTGAGCGAAATGCAGCTCCACTAGCGTGAAACCTGGGGAGGTGCGAAGCATGCAGTGACGCACCACTAATGGGCTCATACTGCCTTAAGCAATGGCTTTGCAAGTTGCAACACGGGCCATAAGGTTATTCGTTAAAAACATTATTTATTTATTTATTTATTTATTTATTTATTTATTTATTTATTTATTTATTTATTTATTTATTTATTTATTTATTTAAAGATACCTTACAGGCCCCTAGAGGCATTGTGTAAGGGGGGAGAGCACAATAAAGAATTATTACTTATACAATAGCTAATACATATGTGAATACATATGCAAAACATATGTATTCACATATAATTAGTTGAGTATACATTTCAATTTTTTGTGCAAGTAATGTCCGCCTCTTTGAGTAGACCAGCTCATGAACTAGAATTGTGCTACCTGCCACAGGCAACCTTTAAAAATTTTTGAAGGTGTTCGTTGAAACAGCCTGTATATGTTATCTTGTACAAATATGTGTGCTTCTTCGTGTGCTTATTGAAAGACGCGTGTCACTGAGCAGGTCACTGAGCAGGTAACGCAGGCAACGCACCGCAGGCAACGCATCAAGTTTGTTACAAACAAACGTTGTGCCTTTCCTGCGGAACACCACGACGAAGCCAAGTAACCCCGCAAACTTCAGTAAACGCAATAAGTATTGCCGGTCACGATAAGGAACCATGAAAGCAGACAGTATATCTACCTCAAGGACATAAAAAAGAATGCGCTACCAATGAGAGACGCTGGCACTGACGAACGAGCACGACCCACCGCTGTAGCTCAGTGGCTAGTGGCGAAGGCGTTGCAACAACGTGGGTTCGATCGCGGCCGTGGGGGCGCGGCATTCCGATGGGAGCGGAATGCAAAAAATGTTCATGCACCGTGCATCGAGCGTCCGTTAAAGAATCTCATAGTGGTCAAAATTAATCCGGAGTCCGCCACTATAGCGTGCCTCAAGATGGTACCGTGGTTCTTGGAAGTAAAACCCCACGGTTTAGGGTATGCGTAAGCAACAGATTGAGATGTAATTGGGCAATCCCCGAAAACAAAAGATAACGACGAAGTGTTTACGCGACGAATAACTAAGAAAGTGCAAAAATCAACGCCCCAGAAATCTACCTCAGCCGTTTCTTCATTGCATTTGCTACGATATAAACTCAACATCTCAATCAGTCCGATACAGCAGGAAAACATAGGGGAAATTACTTGTACTTACTAATTCAATTAAATAAATGATAAATTAATAGAAATTAAAGTGGATGAAAAAACAACTTTCCTCAGGTGGGGAACGATCCCACATCTTCGCATTACGCACGCAATGCTCTTACCATTGAGCTACCGCGGTGCTGTTTTCCCATCCACTTTCCGGGGTATTTATGTTTTACGACTACAACTAACCCTGGGAGTGTAAGCAAGCGCCAAGAGGGGAATAATGAAGTAAAACACAAAAAGGTTACTCAGTGGTGTGATGTCATAGCAATATTTCGTTACCCCATGCTTCGGCGGCAGAAGTTGAACCAAAGGTTTAAAATATAGTACAGGAATTTAAAGTTTTCCAGCGCATTTCGCACTTCCTTTCTTTCTTTTTTCTCCCTTTTTATTTTTCTCACTGAAGCGCCTAACTGCGCGCTAGGCAAACACAGCTTTACACGTAAGTTAAACTTATTTGGCTTAGCGTTTACAGCTTCCGAAGCATAAGGCAGGAGACATGTTCTCATTTTCCCACTGAAAGATCATTTTTAAAGATAGCTAGACTCACTTCAAGTGACCCATGTTTGCGACACTGAGCCGCGGTGTGTGTTGGAAATATTTTAATAAAACCGAAAGGTGTCTATCATTCAAAAATTTAAGCATTGAGTAACTGGTTTTAAATGCGTATACCCGTGCTGCTAAGCAGACAGTGCTGCGTTACCGAATTTTGAAGAAAACGTAAACACAACTTTCACCCGTATACTGTTCAATGTGCGTATGATCTTTAGCACGCACAAGAAGCACGGAGAGATCAGGCACAGCTTGTTCTTTATATATATATATATATATATATATATATATATATTCATATTATCTGTATAGTTTCAGCGTGGCCCGAACGCTGACGAGCACTTAGTGTAATTAGTGCAGCGTGGATAACATAAATCACATGGCTTGTCATGCAATCTGAGAGGCGGCCATGATGCTTCCGAGTTTGCTAATCAGGTTTACGATGAAAGCGATGATGACGCTCCGCTGTAAGGAGCCAGCTGCGAAAGTAAAAATACGCGTGCCAGCGCATTCTGGATGAACAGAGCTTGTTCAGGCGCCATTTAGCGCAACATATCATATCTTCCCGACAGTTTGTGCCACGAAAATACACGGATAAATAAAAATCGAAAGCGCGTTAGCACAAAAGAGCGGCACTTACAAAGAGCGTGCCTTGTGTGCGACTCGTGTTCATTTTTATGTGTTGTTTGCTGTCACCGTTTGCAGAGAGAAATTACTGAATACGCGTATCGGAAGGATTCTCAAGGCCGACGAGGGAACATCAATCACGCCAAAATCAAGATGAGCAAAATTACACGGGGACATAGTTTTCTATTGAATAATTTTACCGTCTCATTGCGGAGGTGCTTTTATCAGCGCATTACGCAACTAGCAGAGTGTACTCGTAAGAGCCACCGTGCACTGTTAGTGGCCATGCCCGTGTTTTATTTTGGTTGTTGTTCTTATAAAGCACCAGGAAATGTTGAGATTAGCGCAACAGTGATTTAAACTGGCAGCAGGGAATATGCATAATGAATCATAAACGTCTACTGTTAACTCCTATTTCGATAAGCTTTGCAGGCATGAGCTCGGTGTAAAAGAAAACAAATATCCATTTGTTCTTTCTTTTTTCTGTTTGAGTGTGTACTTTTAGCATTGTCAAACAGAAGCTTGGAGGGATTTCACCCTTCATGCCGCGACCTTTTTGTTAAATGATTATTTATCACGATGTTTGAGCGGTTTTATTAAAACCCACCCTTTATGTAATGCCCCTACGGGGGACTTTAAGGTAATAAACTGAACCGAACTGAACACTAACTGAGCTGACACGGTTATCTCAACATCTTTGTTGATAATGGGCGCACCTGTTTAAATGCACTGAAACTTGATTTTATACTGCCCAAGCACGTTGCACACAGTCTAGACAAGCTCTGCGTGGCTTCAGCAGGTAAGAACCCATATCTGTTACGTTCATGCATCGTCCAAATTTCAGTCATGGGGTTGATCTAATTTAAGCCCGAAATGCGACTCTGGGGCATAATGCCGTATGTATGAAGTTTATCTTACAAACTTCAATTAAAAGGGTAGTTACCAAGAGCTACAGCGTCCTCATAGTTGTCTTCTTATTATGAAAGGCGTTAGGCATCGCTATATTAGTCAGTCGGAAGTGTCTATCTGACAAATAATGTGACACTTTATGTAAAGGCTATTTCGATGCTTTCCTTTTTATTATTTTTCACCGTAATCTCCTGGAGCACTCGACACATATTCAGCTGAGAGGCCGACGCTTTGCTTTTCAGGCTGCCACCAGCCAGCTTCTTTCCGCTCACAAAGCCGGCCTGTCAGTGATTGAGCATCGTGTAAATTGTTACTCCGGGCAGAATCTGAGTATGCAACAATGGTCAACTCTTCAATTCCCACAACAAGCTTATTTTCTTCCAGGCCTCTGCTTCCTATACCAGCGACATGCATCAAGGTTTTGCGAAAACATTTAGCGGACCGCTGAGATTACGAGCCCAATCAATCCCACCGCATTTCAAGTCATGATGACCCTCTAAAGAACAATCATTGTTCATCGTGCAGTGAAACAAACAACTAAATATTGTGTAAGAAATGGCGCGTAATTATTCTTTACACAGCACACAATTCAACATTATAGACGACAACTACACAACGTTTTCACCTGCCGCTGAGTTGCATTGCTGGGAAGCCCATGGCGTTTGCAATAGGTGAACCAGACTGAAAAATGAACTAGCTGAGGAATTGCGTTTCGTAAGTTACTCCACAATGGGTTTAAGGAAGGAAAAAATGTACAGCACTTTTTAAATCCCCTTCAGGCCATAAGAAAATCACCCGTAGAAAAAAAAAAGGCACCTTATCAGACATATGTACGTACCTTATGTCCCTTGAGAAGTTACTCCTAAGTAGCCTTGTCAAAGTTTGTCGTCGTATATAGCTCCTAAGTAGCACTCAGATGCGACGACTTAGTGTACATCCGATACCAAGCCGTGGCTTTGGCGTCTTTCACACAGCACAAAGCACCACACTGGTGTTGCTGACTCCGGGCGCAGGAAGGCTCTATGAAGACTACGCAGGTGAGGCGATTATTCCATCAGGTTGGTGAAATTGGCACCACGTCCACTGGTACACACGTGGTCACAACGCTCAGCTTCCAGATGGTGATGATAAGCGCTATCAAACAAAAAAGTTCACGGAAGTAAAATAAAATGAAAGCAACTTCTCGAAGCACAGTCACACGTGCTGCACAGTTTGCGTGGACAAGGTTTCTTTTGCGAGCTAGTGCGTCGCAGATAATATGAACGTGGTATCAGACGTTCTATGAACTCGGAGGCTTTTGTGTAACGAGAATATAATGTTACAACGGGAGCTCGCAATGTTACAATGTGAGCTTTCACGGTGCTTAACCTAGCTGCTACTCTAGTTGGTTACAAGGTTAAATATTCAGTATATAATAGTTCACAGTTACATGTCAAACACGAGAGTATGAGACGACGGGAGGGCGTTCTGCCGGGCTTCTACTCTAACTGGTTCTACAAATGGAGTTTATGGTAGAGAAAGAAAACTAGTTTTTGAATATATTATTACCGCGGATGTAAGCATCCGCCAATCTTCTCCTTCTTATTAGAGCATACAAATTCAAGAAATCTCAGAGGGAGAGAGAGCTCATCCGCTTCCAAATATGTGTCATTACTGCTGCCACCAAAACACATTAGGTTACATCGTCAAACATGAAAGCAACTTCTTCGCCGCGTGCTTTCTTTCGACGCTTGAGAGCCACGGCAGATCTTGGGTTTTCACGGAACAAAATGCCCAGCAATACTAGCAATAGTGCTTCAAGCGATGTCCTATTCTTCGTGACTCGTTGCGGATGTTCACGCAATGGACAATTGCAGGCGGCGGCCGAACTGACTCCGCCGAAACCTATTCGTATATCGTTGTGCTGCGGTTATCAATTCACTCCTAAAATTCACTTTGCTATTGCATAAAAGCCACTACGCACGAACACACACTGTCGAGCCGGCTTACGCCACATACTATGGCAGGTGACGCAACAAGGTGAACTATTATTGTCTTTTCGAGGAGTAGAATTCAACAAGCACTGCTACCAATCACTTCTCCGGTGTCCACTCGTTGCAAAATGTGCAAAAAAAAAACAACAACAAAACAGCGCCGTCCCGTTAAGAAGCCAAGCTTTGCGGCGTCCTTGCTGCAAACGAGGGAACCAACGCCGACAAGCGCCGATGTAAATGATGAGAGCGCACAGCGCCGACAGTGGCTACCGGCCTTCGGCGACGTCCACTCTACATCGTGCGCACTCCTTGAGGCGAGGCAAGAATGAGATGGACTTCCCAGATGACCGAGCGGCGGCAACCGGGCTTTCGAGGAGTTCCGGTGTTTTCCGAGGAGCACGGGGGGGCGGGGCGGTCGTGCCGGAGTGCGCGTGGCTCGTGAAGCGAGCGGCTTGCGTCGCCGGCACAAGCAAGGGGCCTACGGCGCGCCGTCCCGAGCAAACTGAGTGGGACTGGAGCGGCGCTCGGCGCGCGCGAGCGAGCGATGCCGTGGCGGGTGCGCAGACCGGGCTACAAGGCGAGAGTGGGAGAAGGGTAGCAGAAAAAAAGGATGAGAAGGAGACCGGTCGGCGGAGTAGCGCGCGTGCCCCCCCTCGCCCTTAATTGATCCTCGTTGCTCCGGCGGCCGCTGTGGGCGCTCCTCGTGCAACGAAGTCAGTCGGGCTCTTTTTTTTTTTTTTCCTCTCCGGCGTTCGTTCACTCCTTCCACTCTCGTTTTCAGCGTTCTCTGTTCCATTTCTGAGTGATTGGTGTCCCGTGTTGTCTTTGTTCAAATTCCGCACACTGCCTCCTAATAAACATTCTCGCTCGCTGACTCGCTCGTTTCGCCTCGTCGTGTCTGCTAAGCGAGCGGGAGCCGTCCTCTCCTTCGTGCATCCCCTGTTCCCTTCACAGCGACAGCGGACGTGGTGCTCGGGACGAGGCTCCACGTGTCTCCAGAGAAAGCCCCAGAGGTTCGTGACTGCGTGGACTGGATGATGACTTTCTTTTTGGCAGTAGCATGCCAAGCCTGTCGCTAAACTAAGCTCTCCAGATATCCATTAAACCACCTCCCTTTCTGCCGCGCTAGTCGTCGCCACAGCAAGCATTTCCCTAATCGGTGATCGCTGCTATCTTTAATTTTTATATATACATATACCTAAACGGATCTAACTAATCTAAGTGAGCGCTCGTTATTTCCATAACTTTCAAAAAATTGCTCGGATTTTCGTACGTAGGTTTCATGGCGATTTTTAAGGCATGCATGATATTCTCTAACAAGCTATGCCCATGGAGCGAAGTCCAGTATTCTCTGTTCATTGTATAACAAAGATCTGCGCGAATAACCCTGGAGGAGCATTCGCTAATTACCTATACATAGCTAGGTAATTACTGACTCTTGGGCACTGATAGTGAGGATTAGGTGCACTAATTATCCTTGCGTGAGTCGATGTAAAAGCTGGCTGAATCAGCCTTCAGCACGCACCATGTAAAGGGTGGCTGAATGCTGATTCGATAGACTAGTCGTAATCTAGAGGGCTAGCACACCTCCCGAATTTCTCGGGCTGTCTTTCTACATTATAATCACGCTGAGCACAGCGTGTATTCGGATGCATGAACCCCACTTTGTGGATGCTTAAGTTTGTTTGCAAGGAGTATCCACCTAAATACCTTCAAAATTAGGGCAGGTGTCGCATTGTACGAAAGTTCCTACCAACACTTTACGGCCTAACTCTGCTTGTGTTAAAGAATCGGAATGTTGTGTATTTTATTTTCCCGCAGTAAGGTGCTCATGTTGTTCACACATGCGCCGTTCTCTTTTTCGATGCGGAAGAATTCAACTGCCACACTCGTGGGCTTACGCTCTCCTATATAACCCAAAGCATGCACACTGTTAATGGGAAGCTGGTACTCGATGTCTTCTTAGATAGTTAGTGTCAAGTAAACAATGCGGAACTGGTTCCTCCAGAAACTTGAGAGGAGTTCTTACCAAGGTACACAGTGAGCGCCGTAGATAGATTTATACTAAGACAACGTATTACGTGGACCGACTAATTTCAAGACTGCAAAGCAAGAAATTTTCCCCATTGACTCAGCCCACAGATAATATGAAGCCCACCTCAGAGGCAATTAATTGAGGCGTTAATAAATAATTTCTCAAGTATATAAATATAGTCTATATAGAATTTACATATAGGTAGTTGTGTGAAGCCCAATGTGACATCTCAGGTACATATGTCATCGTGAAGTTTTTTTTTTTTTTTTTTTTTTTTAATATCGTTCCAAGGATCACTTGCCTCAAGTACCGATAACATGGGTGTGACATCTGCGTATTGAAAATTTGCCAACATTTAAAAAAACAGAGCATCAGAAACGGGAATATTATGCAGAAATGGCCGGAGTGATGTTTCTTGAGGTATGCTGTACGGTCCTAATATACGCAATACTTGTCATCAACGCCGTCCCGCTGCATTACGTTGTCTAAATGCTATTTTTAACAAAAAAAATCGACATACGATGTGGTATCCCGATACACGGATAATTCAATTTTTTCAGCGAAAGGTGATACTAAATTGTGTTGAACAGATTTTTTTTTTATGTATAAAAGCAGACGAAGCATAGCACGATTATTTTGATTTGAACACTTTAGCGTTGAGTGGATGCATATATAGCACTACATTTTGTTTAATTTCGGTGATATAAATAAACATCATTCGGAAGAAACTAAACGCGGGGGCATCATAGAGAAATCGAAAAATGAAAACGGACGATATCTCGGTGATTAACACGGCCCGGCACCATCTACGTCTCAGCGATTTAGTATTAAACAGATGACCATGCAATTGCACCAATGAGGAATGTCTTATTTTGCTGGACTGAAGAATGAACGCCTAACATGAGGTAAATTCCATCGACTTTCCTTGGAGTTTTATTGCTATGGTCACTTTCGTTGGGATTCTCAGATTCTCGTTCACTTTTATTTTCTGAATATGTATTTACCCTTAAAGGCTGTGCACTCTGTTGCAAAGAGCAGTTTAGAATTACTCGAAAGAACGGTCCATCTGGTCGCCGCTTTACGGAGTTAGCGCTTGCTACGAAAGTTTAGGGGCGTGTATGACAAGGCAACGTACTTGAGACGCGGGTCTCGAGGCGTGATAGTAAAGCACGTGAGCTGCTGAATTTCAAGAGGCGACAAGATGATGCTGACGGCGGCATTTCGAAAGCGCAAGCGACGGTGGTGAAGTTAAGGGTCAAAAGCCGGTGTGAGGCAAGATGACTGAAGCTATTGAAACTCGCTGGCTTCTCTAGCACGTGGCGGCATTCCTGTACTGTGCAAAATGAGCACGCTTTCACGCCTTCTGTGAACGAAATCCAGCAATGGCTTGTAAACAGCAGTTTGTGACATGAGCGTGATGTGCGTAACTATATGTGGTTTCAAAAAATTAGGCTCTTGAGTTTTACGGGCCAAAACCACTACATGATTACGAGGCTGCCGTAGTGGGCGACTGTGGATTAATTTTGACCACCTGGGATTCTTTAACGTGCGCCCAATGCACGGTACACGGGCGCTCTTGCATTTTCGGCCGGTATTCGATCCCGCGAGCTCGCGCTTAAGCAGCGCGACGTCATAGCAACTACGCCACCACGGCGGGTGATTTGTAGTTTCGCCAAGGCTAGGTGAAGGGGCTGTGATAGACATTTATTTCTAACATAATTAGGCTGTATTTAGGGTCAGTTATTATGGGGCAGGAATTTTGGAGGTTAACAAAGAAGCTCGAGAACAAGTTATGAGGACCGCGCAAAGAGCGATGAAAGCAGAAATGTTACGCGTGTTTTTAAAGACAAGAAGATAGCGGTCTGAATCAGAGAGCAAACGGAGACAGCCCATATTCAGGTTACATTAAGAGAAAGAAAATGGAGCTGGGCAGGTCATGTAATGCGTAGGATGGATAACAGGTGGACCATTAGAGTTACAGAATGGGTGCCCAGGGAAGGGAAGTGCAGTCGAGGACGGCAGAAAATTAGGCGGGGTGATGAAATGAGGAAACATGCAGGCGCAAGTTAGAATCAACTAGCGCATAGTAGGGGCAATTGGAGATCGTTTGAAGAGGCCTTCGTCCTGCGGTGAATAAAAAAAAAGACTGAAGAAGAATTAGATGATGATAATGATGATTAAAACACATTCTGTCTGGGCACATTGTGACTCATTCAAAAGCAAAATATTTACTTTAAGGCTATCAGTATTGTTTCTTGTTCAATAAATATTAGTAAACGCAACAGACCATTTCCGTAATGATTACGTCCTCGTTACCTTGGCCAAGCGTCTGTCTGGAAAGCTAGCTCTACAATTATCAAAAGGGTCCAATACTAAATCTTGTTACCAACCTTCGCGACCACAAGTGTGCTCACTCTATATTTTTCATCTAAAACGCCTCATCTGAAGTAACAAGTCCTGCATATTCGCCCACATATAGAACTAGGAGAATGTCGCCTCCTGTGCCCAAATCAAGCTTATATTATAAACTGAACAAGTAACTCAGCGCAATATAGGGTCCAAGAAAGACACAAGAAAGGGTCCTTGTTTGTCCCTTTCTTGTGTCTGTCTTTTATATTGCGCTGAGTTACTTGTTCAGTTATGCAGAACCAACTAGCCCAACAATGAACTATTCTAGAATATATTATAAAAGCAGGCACAAATTTCTTTCATTGAATAATCATATCGGCTATGTCTGCTTACTAGATCTCTCGAGGGTTTTGTATATGTAACTGTCAGAGTCACAAGTCCTCCAACGCACTATGCTGTTTTCTTTTTTTTTTCTTTTTTTTTTCTCGTCAACTGAGCTCCTGTTGGGCTACTGTAATTTCCTATTTATAATTCTTTTTTCTAATGAGCTGTTGTAAACTGCCACACAGAAGGTTTTCAGGGGCTCTGTCAAGCTTCCTAGAACAGCTTTTACCACCGAAAATCCTCCAGCGCTCTTGATTGGAGAAATAAAGCTGCCTTGACTTGACTTGACTTGAACTAGCAGTACACAATGTATGGAAACTTTAAAGACGGCGAAGGAAGAACACCGAGACATGCGGGGCGCAGCGTGCGTGAAGGGTTCGAGGCAGCCAAGAGCCGAGTGCCCAGTGTCAAATTGACAGGTCAGTGAAGCGCGAATCAGCCTAACGATGGAGAACAGTTGGAAGCACCTCTGAAGGCTCTGACAATACCGGGAGAGTAGCAAAAAATGTCAACATAGGTTACTAAAAACCTAACTAGTGCCTATTGTTTCTTTACAGAGGGGTCCACCCAGACAGAGGTAGCTTGTAAACCTCTTTTGCTGGCACAATGGTCATGAACAGCAGTGAACTAGCCCACCTGACTGTGCATCGCGTTAGATGAAATATGTCCCTACCATATGCCCCTACTAATAGAGTCACACTCAGTTAACCATGCTGGAAATTGGGAACTATTATAGTGTAAAGAAGAACTATCCGTATTTTGATCATGAGTACCCTAGGTCACAAACTATATCAGTCGTTTGGAAATCGCTATCTATACCTTAGGCCTAATTATGCTGCAGGTGCAGTGGTGATAACGCATTTCTCTGCGCTATTATCAGAGGTGTATATTGCCAAGCTGCTTTCAAAGTTCCTGAGCCTAGATTTTTGTTATCATAACTGCGTGTTTATTTTCTGTCCATACTCGGCAAATATAATATATGATTCCTACAACTTTTCGTTTTTTTTTTTTGGTGCATTGTGCATCAAACTTTGTGCATTGTGCATAAAACATTGTGCATTTCCCTTATCGCGTTCCATGATTCGTGGATGTCGTCTTGTACTTCATATCATCTTTTCCGAATTGCAATATCTTGTAATCTTATATATGTGACCACTAGTTTTGTACTTACCTCTATCTTGCAGTTATATTTTTCTTGTTGTTATCCTAATATGTATTGACTTTTGTATTTGACCCCCCTTACACAATGCCTCTAATGAGGCCTGTAAGGTATTTGTAAATAAATAAAAATTTCCAATAAAGAAAGGAAAGATTAATATAATAATTAGGATAACGACGGGCTGAAGTACTTAACTTGCAGGTGGTAAGTTGGCGGGAAGAGCAGAAGTTCGGGCTTTGTGCGCCTTGTTCTTCAGCGGCACACCTTTTTGCCAACGCTTGCTTGATCACGGTCTTCATCTGCGAGGCTCTCGCAGCGGTTCCTGTTGTACACCTTCGGCAAATACATCCCACGAACTTCAGCCGCGGTCTATTTCGCAACGCCAAGACGCCAGATAATGCGTGCAATACATCAAGAGCACAAGGGAAGTTCTTTCGCAGCAATTCGCTCAGCTATAGTTAAGCGCTACACCACCGAAAATTGCTCTCCCGCTGTGTACAGGGTCTCTTGCACGGAAGAAATAAAGCCCAGTGTGCACCGGAGAATGCGCGGCGGAAAGCATATCACGAAGCTTCCTTGCCGGCGGTCTAACCAAGTTGGTTATACGTGCTTCTTGCGTAGCTTTCGAGGCCACGGCTTGGTTTAGTGGTTTCCCGCGTAGCCGGCGAGCAGGCGTCTTCTTCAAACGTCCGAGCTAAAGCGTTCTGAATGAGTTGGGGGGGGGGCAAAGAGCAGCGGCCTCAGACGACGTGACAGTAACCGCTTGCGGCATGGATCCCTAATTGGGTTCGCTTGCGCGTGATTAAGATGCACTCGACGCCTGCGGGCTTGCTAATGCCGCTTGGCGGGGCAGCTAGCATTGAAGCCGCACCGAGAAGGGTGGAGGGAAGCATCGTGATTCTGTCGCGGCTGCGTCCAGAGGACGCATTTAAACGCCTCCACGTTATCTTGAAACAGTGCAGGCAACACAATATAGCACAAACAAGGGAGAAGACATTGGCTCACAGGGGCAGCGTCATTTCGTCTGGCATCTTTCCATTGTCAGAACATGGCCAGAGCGAACTTTCAACAATAAAGAAAACCTTAAATAACGCCATACGGGTTTTCAGTGTGCCAAAAAACAAACAAGCAAAAAGGAAACACACTCAGACAGAGAAAAACGAAAGAATAAAAGAAAGCTTATCCCGTTGTGAAACGGACGCCAGATATTTTTCTTCCTAAGTTTGTGAGGCTCATAGCACGCTAGAACACTCCCGCAAGAACAGAAACCTGCGAGTAACGAACTCTTTGCCCCTCTAAGCAGCCATGTCCAGTTGTTCATTTATGTGCTGACATTGCCTCGTTTATATCATCACGTTTATATCATGAGTGACTTTAGCTGGAGTGCTGATTTATTGAAAGAATAATCCCAGATAAAGACTTACTCAAAAAAAAAAAAACAATCTCGTGTATACTTCTGTCGGCGATTTCTTTTTATTGTCGCATTGTAGAAGGGAGTTACACAGTCGTGTTGCAAGCAACACGTTAACTTCGCGTTTCCCTTTCAAATTAGCATTGGTATGAAGTTTCACAGTTTCAGCAATATAGTGATACTTTACTAGCGATGTTTCAACCATTAGGCGCAATGCATGTACAATGCGATTCATTCATTTCCTGTTTAAAAATTCACGATAGAAGGATGGATGAGCTGATATGCATTCGTTTTGAGGTGTATAATGCCAACGACAGAAGGTACAAGAAAAAACACACTGGAAGGCGTTGAGACAAAAAATAAAAAATGAAGAAGGTCAGCACATTATTTTCAGGTTAATAACACACGTATATATATATATATAAATATATATATATGTATATATATATATATATCCACTTCTCAATGTTTATACAAATAACACTTGTTACAGCTCCACTTGTCGCATAGTGCCAGTAATATTTCGCAATGACTGTTAAGTTCTTCCGTTCAACCTTCCTTAATGTTTGGGCTGCAATAATTTTAAAAAGTGTCCAGCCTTCTCGCTCCTTCTCCGCCCACCTCTCTATACCGTACAAATCAAGTGTCATCCTAAACTTTTCTCTATCAGTGCTAAAGAAATTATGCTGATCAATAGAAGCCTTGAGGAGAGACGTTTAAGTACCCTCTGCTTGGACAACGAAATGAGTGTAACGTTTTATAAATAAAACTTCGTAAGTGGTAAAAGGTCCGATCAATGCTATGCCACTATTTCTTCCACAAGCTACGCTCATGTTGCTAAATATTTGCGTTATTAACACGTTAAATACATTTAATACTGCGTTATTAAACTATGGTTTAAGCTCGTTGAGAGAACAAAACACAGAGAAATAAGAAAAAAAAAACACACAATTTAGCGATTATACAAACTGCGTTGTGCCCTATTAGAGTGCATGTGATTTACAAGGAAAGCGTAGTTAACAAATTTAAGGAGAGCAGTTCAAGTATCCTGAGTGTGCATTGGTCAACATTTATGCGCGCATATTGAGGAAGTGACCGCCATGCATAATACGGTTTCTACCGGAATTAGGATGAACCCATTTAACTGGTTCGAGATAAAGTACCTAACCAAAAACTATACGGGCAGGTGTAGTTGCCAGAATGTAGACGTAAAACCATACTAGGGATCAAAAGCCGCAAGTAGCACGACTGCTAGTTCTGACATGTTCAAACAGTTTTAGGGCAGAGAAAAATCTAGGTCCTGAAGCTAAAGTCGGCATTACGCATGCAAATGGAAGTCACCGAAATTATAGGCCTAACCAGTGTCAGTCTGCTAACACACCTCACAGGTTTACTTTAAAGCTTTCTCTCTTTCACTCTCTCTCTCTCTCTCTCTCTCTCTCTCTCCCTCGCATGTGTAGACCTAAAACAGGCACTAAGGAGGCACTGAAGCTTACAAGCGCAGGGGACATGCGTTTTCTTTGGCTCAAGAAGCATTTTGGTTTCATTTGTAACGAAGCTTATTTACCAGTGCAAAATCATGCCATCCATGCAAATTCGCAATATTGATTCAGTGGGCTGCTTTCTTAACAAATCCTACCACTAAATATCTTCCCATGAGCCATTATACCGTATATACCACCTCGTTTCTGAATCGTGTAGTAACTATTCAAAACTCTTGTAACGCGTAAATTCTGCGAAATCATTCTATATTTTCGTGCTAGACACAAGGGTCAGCAACCGTAGCGCAAATTTTTTGATAGAGAAATGACTAAATGTGCTAACGACAATTCCTAAATTGCATGGTAAGACGTGAAAATGTTCCGGGAACACTTAATATTGTCTCCTTTTTTTCGCCCGGGCCCTCCAGTCACGCATGCATACGGTGGCGTCCTCATTATAAGCTCAACAAAGGTATATTGTTTATTTTCATGTTAAACAAATTATATATATATATATATATATATATATATATATATATATATATATATATACCATTGGAGGACGCATTCCGCAGAAATTTCTATTTCGGCAAATACCACACAGACTGTGCACGTTTAAATACAGGAATGAGGACACCTCGGTAGGATCACCGCAAATATTTTCCCAAATAGCTCGCTGACCGACCTGCACCGAGGACTGATTGTGTTCATGGTACCTTCAGATATTTCCATTATGTGGACGACTGTATCGTCCCTACAAATCCCAGGTAATTAGCACTCGGTATTAATAAATTGCTTGTCATAGTGTCCACGATAACGTACATTGTTGTAATAACGTCCATTATTCGCAAACGCTATTCATAAGGCGTGGAGAATTTTCGTTGCTGGCAAAGGAAGGAAACCTTTGTGTCATGGCGTTGAAACCATATCTTCAGGTAGGAAGGTGCCAGCCATATATTAGAGAAAAAGTGGCATGAGCCATTCCACTCTGTGAGGGTGAATGGCCAGCGAACCTGTTTACCACACGACACAGAGGTGACACAGCATTTTGAACAAAGGCACAAACACATTTATTGTCTTGATCGGTGGTCATCATGGCGATAGGTACGCACACACATTCTCGTATCACCTTTGTTAGTATTATACTAATTCCATCATATTCTCGTATAGTCCGGACTCCCCGAGGAGCAACGCACCAACGAAGGGCGACGGCAGCAACAGAGACGAGAATGCAATCGTCGCCGGCGGGCGGCAAGCACTACCAATGAAGATCGTGCACAAAACGCCAAGCGCAGGCGGACGTCGCTCTTCGTAGGCACGTTGCTCCTCGGGAGTCCGGATTATACGCAGCCTCCCCATTACGACGACAGAAGAGAAGTGAAATTCAAAATGGAGAACGGCAACTTGTCTTTCTGGTTTTTTGTATACTTTCGCGTGGACGGCGGGACACTCCCCCCCCCCCCCCCCCCCCCCCGGTGGAGCCCGAGGAAACTAGACCCGTGCGAAGTTTCGACGACACCGCCACCACGGGAGGGCGGCATGAAAGGAAACTAGATATGTGAGCGCTTGGAACGCCGACAAAGAGAGGACGGTGCGATCGTGGACATGGCCGACGCGGGTCGGCCTTTTGGGCTAAGATCCCGAACCGTGGACACGTGAATAACATTGAAATAAAGCCTCTGTTCTTACCCTTGTGCCTGCGACTTCTTTGGGTCTCAGGTGTGACAAGGGTAGGACGAGGAATTTTAACGAATGTATGCACTGCTCGCATCACTTTGCTGAGCGCTCGTAGCCTGAGCCTTACGGGGGTATGAGCCATTGCTGCTGATGATAAATGCTTGTTCAGACCTTAATCTTTATTTAAACCTACGCTGTTCTGTACGTTGTATGCGTGACTCCAATGAATGCATGCACTGTTCACCTCACTTTGCTGAGTGTTTGTAGCCTCTGCATTACGAGGGGGATGAGCCATTGCATGTTTGCTTGCTTAGGGGGGGGGTATGAGCCATTGCTGAGGATGGTAATTTTTGTGCACGGTCGGGACACGAAAAATGCCGACCACCGAGAGGCTACCAACTTCGCTGTAAAAAGAGCTTTGCCAGTGGGGACATAAATTTTCTCTGTGTAGGAAGAAGAAAACTAGATTATGACAACTCTAATCCGAGTCATCTCTGCTTACGGAGCTGGTGCTCCCTGGTGGTGAATTACTGACGGATGCCATCGTCCCCTGGATGTGTCGTATGGGGCACACCAAGAGCAACCACAGAGTCCGGCGCAGGACTTCGGGTGATGCAGCACACACCGCACTGGTGTAAGGCATGGATGAGGGGAGGTGAGGGCCCGGTTCATTCCCAATACTTGTGTATTGCACCAGGATAGTGCTTACTGACCTGAAAGATGGGGTGGCAAACGCACACACCCATTCATGACACTGTGGGAAGCTCTACTATCTGTCCACTCTTGTAGGTTGAACAATATGCCGAACCGCTAAAAAATAAAAGAAAGTTGAACGATGCAAAGCTTTATTAAACGTCCAATATTTGCTGAGCTGTCAAGCAGTATCTCGCTTTTCGAGCTTGACTGAATTAAAGAAGTCCATCCCAAATTTTTTGTACGTGTAATTCGTATGAAAATTTCATTTTTTAGAGAAAAACGCAGACTGAAGTGCAAGCTCGTTAGATGAAAAACATGAAAAAGTGAATAATATCAAGAAACTATATTGTATTTTTTTACAGAATTGATATACCTTAGGAAATAAGAGAGTGACTGCAGTGAACTAAACTAACTAGTACTTATGATATATGCGTGCGAGTTAACTTACACATAGTAGAACAGTACTCATATATTTAAATTTCGAATGTGTGTATCCCACGTGTTGTAAAATGTGCTCGTGAATATCTCCCACGCTGGACTGTAAACCACGCCCAACGCACATTTGTAGTGTGGTGTAAGTAGTCATGCTTAAGAAATAACAGCGGCCTGTATGGCGTGATAAGGTGTGTAATCATCTGCGGCCACTGGGGAGCTATGATCTGGACATTTAATCCTTTTTATGCGGCGTCCATGGCTAAGAGCGCAAAAAAAAAAGCAGTTATGTCTTCCGTGCAGCTTCAGTTTCAACTTTCCTGTGCAGCATGAAGCTACGACTTTCTCGCTTCCTTGTTTTCCATCATTGACATGATGCCGGAACACACCCCCGCGAATACCGACCTCAGAAGTCAAAGAACCTGCCGGTTCACGGACTCCGCTGCACCCAGCGCGTCCTATTTCAAGCCGAGCTTGCCAAGCTCCTGCCTTCCCTTCTCACTATCCGTGAAGCGCTGCCTTCGTTCAGTCGCACAAATGCAGCGCTCCTCTTCGTGCAGGCGGCCCTAGCCGGTCGCCACCACAACGCGCCGGAAACACGGCCGTCCCTAAAGATAGACTTGGGGCGTTGCAGCTGCAAGAACCACCGTGATCGCACTAAGACAGACCGTAGAGCCCGTGCAGCCGTGTACGCTGCAGTTCCTGCCCCCCGCCACTCGTCCTCTTCCCCCGGGCTAACGAAGCGAAACGCCGACCAGGAGTTTTCACGCTGCGGCGTCTTGAAAACCCGCGTGGCGATCCGGCGCACACATGTTTACGTCAGCCCCGTAGCCTCGCCCGCCTGCGCGCCGTAACAACCACGAGAAGAATGAAAAAGGTGACGCTCTCCTCCGGGCCGGTAACGCGCTTTGCTCTTCTTCCAAGCCGGCCTGCGCCTCCTTGATAGCTCGCTTCCTTCCTGGCCCTGATTTATTAACTGTGGGTGGCCACCGCCGGAGACGTTCTCACCGAGAACAGAGGCGCCAAGTAGCGAGCCGCTCCGCCGCGAGCAAGGCGGGCCGCCCCGTGCCTCTCACGCCCTCCTGCTTTGGAAACAACGAACGAGACTGCGAGCAAGGCGCAAGAAGAACGAAGCACGCTTGTCATACATACACAAGTGCTGTTTCGTTTTTGTTTTTCTTCTTTCTAATGCGCAGAATTTCCAAGGCCAGCTGAAGTACTTTCGCGTTGTCCTTAGACGTTACTTTCGTTGGTGAAGCGGGTGGTGCGATAGAGGCGTAAGTGCTGACCTCCTGAGACAAATGGCGTGCGTGCCGGAAGCGAGCGTGCTCGACCGTCAATAGAGGAATCATCCTCCAATGGCAGGTCGCCACAAGACGTCAGCGCAGGTGTCACGTTCCGTGAGCGACGTGTCAGATACGAGGGTCAGCATAGCTCTTACCAGTATGTCGAACGCTAGCGATGTGGTACGTACCCCTGCTGCCCCGACTGAAGGACACATCACCTTTCACAGATGGTGATAAGAGCTTTATTGTCCCCCTTATGGCGCCTTGATGTCACAATGGAGGGTGAAGACAACTAGCTGCTGCCGTTGTTTTCGCGTCGCAGATTGTAAGGAACTCATTGCTTTGAGAGATGCCACGTAATTAAAATGCTTTCTGGACGTGGAGAACATTGAGCACGTCGGTTCTCTTGATTATTAGTTGAATTTACATAAGTGCTTTAATAGCATGAAACAATAGCAATTCAAGTCTCCACTGCACGAAATTTTGGTTGATACGATAACACGGTAGACGCCGATCAGCAAGAACATTCATAGGAGTTCTTTTTTTCATTCCGGCGCAGATGAACCACGCTGCTCATCCATGTAAAAATTGAGACACGCAAGTGCGCGTGGTTGAGCTTGAGCTGTCTCGTGTAAGGAAATTTGTGCATTGAGGAAATTAGCCACAGTTTCGAGGAACTCGTAAATCACTGCAACGAGATAAATATTACGTTCAGCCCTTTTAACACGTGTGCCGAGTACGGGAACAGTGGCCTTCGGAAGTGCGCTTACGTCATCTATACAGACAGACGCTGGATCGACTCAACAGGCATTAAGAGAACGCTTTCCGACAGGTTTGCGGGAAAGTAACATTGACAGGAGCACATACTTAAGGCGTGTCTTCGTGTAACATGCATTGCGTGGATGAGAAGACTCCACGCTTCCATTTCAACGCTTATTCTTCCGTTCATTCACTTCCTTCTCACGTCGCCAGCGCTTTCTTTTCTCCTTTACCCCATCAGCCTACTTGAAACTGGTCCGTCTGCCACGAGAGGACGTGTGAGAAAATTATGGAATAACCTGTAGCTCTGCACGCATGCCAGGTGTTACCACACAAAACACATTAATATAAACACATTCAAGGTTTTTTCTCACTGTACAGACCTATAAATAGTTTAGAAATCTATAGACTCCAATGTTTCTCCCGCGGCGTATAGTGCTTCTACTGAGCTTCATGAAACGAAATAATTGTGATCCACCGAAAGTAGCACCAAGTTACTTGGTAGCTTCGTGCTGCTGTGTGTGCTACAATTTTTTTTTTTTTTCGTTTCAGGAGACTTTTTTGAACTTGCAGTTTTGCATTATTCTACTGCATTTATGAGCCGTTTTACTACGCTAGTACGGCTGTTACACTTCACGTGTATCCGCGACTTGATTCTCGAGCCAAGCGTTCTCCCCTGGTATGTTAAAGCTTAGAAACCATATAATAAAATCAAATCAAAAGCGTCACCTTTGTCATTTTTCTTTTTCTTTTCACTCTTTATATTGTGTTTCCTCGTGCGCGTGTGCGAATGTTTCGCGCACGGCAACGTCTCTTGGCAGACACGCCCGATCGACGAGGAATGCTTGTGCTCGCATCGGTCATCGGCCCCCCTTTTTTAAGCATGAAATGCTTTTAGCTCCCGTTGTCGGCGACCTTCCAGGGACCTTGAGCCACAATCCAGAGCCGTTACCCGGGCATGAAAACAAGAACATGCCGGCAAGTTGACAAGAAAATTTATTAGGCACGTGTTGTACGAACGTAGAGTACAATATAACGTACCGCACATGCAATACATGGTACTTGATATAAACAAAACATATGAGCAAACAAAATAGTAAATGGTGTCTGCTTGACACTGGCTTTACCACACATCAAAAGCCACTATGACAGTGTACGTGCAAACCATAAATGTCAACCTCGAATTCACGAATGATACCCGAGGCACACACAAGTACAGAGTCTCTAATCAGGCAAACAAAATTTGGGCATTATTCGCGGGCTGTAGCAAAACTTTGCCTCGAGAGACGGATAGGTACCGCGTAGACCAGCGGCGAAGAAACTTGGCTTCACCAAGTTTGAACAGCTGTTCTTCAAGATGACCCATATTATCACCCGTAGTTTGCGCACTCTGGGGTACATTGCTCTATTTGGCGGCCGGGATCGTTCTGCAGTATTACGGAAGCACTGAAAAACGTAGCTAACGCTGTAGTAGACGAGAATCGCAAACCGATCTCGGCGCCGTGGTGCCCGCACGACGGATATTCCAAATATTCTTGCAATCAGCTTCCAGAAGGTGCGCGCTACAATGCACTCTTTTACAACATGCGTGTTGGTCTCTGTTTGGGCGCATTGTATGCATTTATCATTCGCTACCATATCCCAGCGTTCAAGCCTGTCTCTTGTAGGTATTGATCCTTTTCGCGGAGCAGTTTGTTTTAGAGAAACGAGATGGTGCTCACGGCGGCGCGCCATACTTCTCCTCAGCGACCGCGCACGAATACGAAACCATTACCGCTTTTACCTTACTTCTGTGCGATCAGCTGTCGGAAATGCGACTGAGTTTTCGCTAACACACTGTGCTCCAATCATGCTAGATTGAACCATGTGGATTGAAGACGTGTGCAGCAGTTGGCTGCAAAAATAGTGACTGGCATGTTAAGGAATAGAATGAATCTGTGTGGCCAAGTTCGCGGACCGCTGCTGCAACTGTCCGAACGTGTTACCGGCACTTCGTGATGTACGGCTTTCCTCGAGGATACAGAAATTTGCTCATCCGCCAGCCTTGTATCGCTAACCTTCAAAGAAAGGGCTTCATCGCCAGAACGTCGGCAAGAGTGAGTACCACTCGTTAAACAATGACAAAGGGAGTAGCGCCGCTTCCTGACATAGTAAGTTTCGCACACGTTATCTATACACATCTGTCCCAAATGGCAGGAAAACTTACGCCCACTCTATCGCCGACGTATCATGAATAAGTGAATGGGCGCACACGGCTTGAATATATATACACACTGTATACGCATAATAAATGACGGACTACGCCTATGGAGCACGAATGGTCGAAGCTGAATGTTTCGTGACGATCCACAACAGTAAGCCAGTTACTAGCTGTAATATATATTTGCTACAAGATATTACAAAGTACAAAACAGCTACGTTTCAAGCCTTGTGCGTAGCAAGAACAAATCTATCGGAACTGAGCACACGCGCGAGCTATTAGGCAGAAAATAATCAGATAGTGGCCGCACCGAGGAACTTCACTGAGTCAGAAACTGACAAGCCACTGCTTCAAAATATTTGCTGAATAAAGAACAAAGAGCAACACACTAATCCTGACTGAATTCATAATGGGAAAGCTTGGATAGCTTGGAATACATATTTAGCCCCGCTTGTAGAACAAGCACCATATACGCTGCTTTCGCCGTTTGGACATAGCTTAATCAGCTCCGAAAGCGCTTTTGCATGTTCTCTGAAGTTGTGATCAAAGCTTCGTGTGGCCCACCTAGTCACTGTCTACGATATCTCCGAAAACAGAGGTTTTCTAAGTTGCGCCGGCGTCATACACTTCCATTGTAAACAAGGAGGCAAAGGAGGCAGTTGAGGCAAGCAGTGGACGTGTCACCACGTGATCAAACATGGCAGCGCCCACGGGATGGCGCGAAAAGGGTCAATAATGCCCCACTGATATTGCCAATGAAAATCCTTCACTTTAGAAGGCAAATCAGGCGAAAAAAAAAAACGGCTGTCCATGTTTTTGTAGTAGCTGTCCCTGGAGGCACAGCCGTCTCACACAACATTTCACAAAGCCTTGAAACTAGTGTCGTACGCCACTTTGTATTCCTTAGTTGCACAAGCTGGCTTTGTAAGCGCGCAGCCGCCGCATACTGCGGTGCTGGCGTTACCGCTGTCGGAAGCAAGTTGCCTGTATTTTGCGGCATAAGCGTTCGACGGTAATGACCCAGCCAATAAAGGAGCAGTGGCCTACCTGGGTACTCATCATCATCAAGTAGGTCACATGTACTCTTAGTGCATAGCAGCCCACCAAATGTAACTATACGCGGCAAGCTCCATCCTCCGCTGGCTTTCGGCAGACGCAAAAATTGCTGTGCTACGTATTGCGACTTGTTTAGCCAAAACCATGAGAAAATTAGTGTGTTTACTACGCGTACTGTTGGTGACGGCGGGATCGAGAGCCAGCTTTGCAGCAAACCACAGTTTACTGCACAATACATCCTTAATACAGAACGCCCTTTCTGCTATAGCGGCAGTGGTAACGCAGTCACTGCTTCCGACTGTGCTTTAATGCAGCTGACAACGTCTCGCCACGTGGGGAGGTGAAAAACCACTTGTAGAAACTTTTATGCCTAATATTATGCATATAATAACAAAGTTTGCGAAATTTCTTGCAGAACTAACACTTACGTGAATTCTTTCTTCCCCCGTACCATCCGTGATTGGAATCGTTTGCCAAGAGAAGTAATCGAGAGCTCCTCGGTTGCCGCTTTCACTGCCGAACTTCAAAATGTGAAATGACAGTGTCTTATCATCAATGGTCTAGCAACGTTCCATGAAAGCGTCGCACTTATCTCTTGATTTTCTTTATTTGATGTTTTTCCAGATATGTTTTCTTGATACGGTGCACCACGTTGACATGTCTAACGCATCTAACCAAATACTTTTCCTTTTTTTCTATTTTTTCACATTGCCAAGTGTTGAGCAACGCTCTGACTAATGCGTCCCCACACGTGTTCATATATGAACTATGCCCTCTGAAATTTTATTATTGTATGCAGTGCCGTACTTGACACACCAATCGCATTTCCCCAGTTCCTTTTGCTTGTATGTGCGCTCTTTTTGTTGTTCTGGTACATTTGTACCGAAAAGTGTAACCCACTCCTGCTTAAGGCCTGGAATTCAGGCTAGCAGTACTCAATAAATAAATAAAACAAATAGAAAAATATGCTCGGTATGTTTAATGCTTCCTGGTAATGTTATTACAGTGCGTCCTAAATTTAATGCTTCGCATTTCCTCATATTTATTTTACCCTCTGACAATGATGCATATTGACACGTATACATGTTTATCTTTCACCGGTGGCCGCTTTTCACCGGCTAACAAGTGTTAAACGTTATCGCTCGGCGCAGGACGCGCCTGCATCGGAAGCTTCTCGAACGTTATCGATGCTTCTATCCTTCGTCTGGGGTCACCGACGCTCATGTAATCTGATTGTATGAGCGACGCGAATTGTCTAGAACTTTCTGGAAGACACGCGGGCATCAGGTATTAATCTGGAACCTTCGATGACTCAGGTATAAAAGCCGACGCGTTTCGCCGCTGATCAGATTTTCGACGATCGCCGACTGTGTTCGCCACTATCGTTGTGCTTCGAGTGTAACTTGCTTTTGTGGGCACAGGTTCGCCCAATAAAGAATCACTTTCGTCATACACAGTTTTACGACTGTTTTCTTCATCGTCACTACTACGTGACAATATTGATTACAAATACGAAATACCTCTGCAAGACTGTCCCCCTCCCGCAAGAACAAAGTAATGTCATCCGCATACGCTGACACTTTTACGCACCCCATTCCCGGCATAGGGAGACCCCTTACAAGCGAGATCTCGCTAAAACTCCTTAACAACGGGTCAATCGCAAGCACAAACAATATAGGTGACAAAGGACAGCCCTGCCACACTCCCCTTGTCACATCAAACCTAGGAGTAAAAGTGCTGTTAAGTAATAGCTCAGCTGCTGTTCCCGAATACAACATCCGCGGGATATCTACAAATTATTTGGGGAAGTTACAGCATCGTAACACCTCAAATAAGTACTGGTGTTCTAAGCGGTAGAACGCTTTGGCGTGGTCTAAGCTTACCAATACTCCTGAAGCTTCACGCACTGTTGCGTATTGTATGATATCACGTGTTAAGTGGAGAGATGAAAACATACTCCGACGAGGCACGGCACATGTTTGATGTACACTGACTATTTTAGGCAATAATACCTTCATGTGATTTACAAGAAGGGTTGCCAATATCTTATAGTCTGTGTTGAGCAGCGTTATATGGGCCTCCAGGATGAGGATTTTGCAAGGTTGGTGTCTGGCTTTGGAAAGAGTATCATGCGGCCCCGATTAAACAATTTAGGAATACCTTCCCGTGCAAGAATTCCGTTAAAAAAGATGCCAACGCAGTGCTTACTTCTGGCCAGGAGGACCGGTAAAATTCGACTGGTAAGCTATCTGTACCGGCCGGGTGTTGATCCGCTGTTCATAGATCAGATAACAAAAAATATTGACTGTGGCTTAACTTAGTTATGCCTGGGTGTGCGTAGCGAGAGGTACGGTTAATGTTATTGTTTAGCTCGGTGTTTCATTCAGTCGTTGATGCGCGGCCCTGGCACGAGGTGCCGAACTAGACGACGAACCATCCTCGTCTGAATGCACTCGCCTGGCCACTTCGTACTTACGACGCTTTTCGAAGCGTGTGGCTCGTTCTTCCTCCGTCTCTTCTGCTCGCTGCCTCCTCTTGGATTCGTTCCGATGACGAGGCCTGGCTTCTTTCAGTCTCTCCGACGCACTTTCCATATCTGCCGACGAATCCCACCGAGCCGATGCGCCGATGCAACGCCGGCGCTTGCTAGGCAACGGCGCAGCTCGCGGTTTCACCGGCTCCTCCTCTGAAGTCATGCCAGGTGGCGCGGCGAGCGGCGCTGCCAGCTGCGGTGGTTGCTAGGCAATGGCTCAGCTCGCGGTGCGGCCACCGACCACAGCGAAACGGCGAGAATGCGGCCAATGTAGCTCTCGCTACAAAAACCTGTTGCAGATTTGTTGGAGAAAATAAACTCTTGCCTTCTGTGTATTCCACTTAGGAACACCCTCTCAGACCCAGACTCACGGTGAGCTGCGAGAGAGAGAGAGAGAGGAGTGCGACAGGCCGAGCGTGCGCCAACGGATGAGTCACCACCCTTCTCGAAGAGTCTTCGGAGCCGCGGTCGAAAATGCGAGAAATGTCTACAAGATTCCCAGGCTTTGTTCATGCTACGGGATTACGACTCCGTCAGAAGGTTCGAGAAGCGCCGGCGAAGGCAATAAAAGCGCCATGCGTGACTCAGAAGGGGGATCAGACCGCGTCGGTGAAGAGATGTGACGTGAAGACTGACCGTCTGCGGAAGAAGGGGATTTCCCGGCAAGATAGCCTACGAGTTCCTCGAGCCGTCTGCATTTCTGGAAGAAGTTCCTTCTTCGAGATTTGCCTCGAGCGACGCCGAGATTGTCCGGCTCAAGACCAGCACGGGTGAATACGAGTGGACACTTTGTGTTCCTATTCATTCTATACTGTAGGTGTTGGACTCATACTGCTTGTCCTTAATTAATTTCCAGAGTTTTGATAACACCCATCTGAATTGCATTACGTTGTGCCTAGCCGAAGTGTGTACGTGTGCATGTAACTGCCTTATTTGAAAAATATATTTTCTTGTGTTTTGACAACTCTGGGCTCTGACTCGGTCTTTGGAACACAACCGGCGTTCGCTGGCGCACCAGGGCGCCAGTTATTGAGTGTCCTCGCTTTCGTGGGGTTATTTTCGGAAGCTGCTAAGTCGGCTTTGGAATTTGGCCCGGCGTTGGCGCCTCGTTCACGGGGTGTGTGACAGGTGTGAAGACTTTGGTAAGCATGAAAACGTCTTTAAATGCTTCAATGAGGCAACAATATCTGCTATATTGCAGGAAGCACTCTTATTTCTGGCGGGATAAATTTTCGTTTTTGCCTACTGCTCCTCGAATGCAGTGGCTGTCATACTCACAGAAGAAGCACCTCGGCGATCACGTACTTCTCGGCCGGGAAATCTTCATGCTTTCATTCTTGAAGTCAAGTATATGATCTTGACATCGGGTCATGGAATTATTCAGCCTGTGAGGCACACTTGTGCGAGGAGCTAACTTGCTTTCGGTTCACGTATTCGCGTCAGTAACTGGTGCAAAGTAATCGGAAAGACTAACTTCTCGTGCAAACGTAGCACGATTTAGTGACCAACGAAACAGAAGTTTCTTGTCGGGAATGCGATAAGAGAGAACACAAAGAAACCTTGAGGTACGCAACCCGCGTGGATTAGGAGAGAGAGCAGGAATGGGAAGAAAGCGGAAAAAAAAAGCGAGGAACGCCTGGGAAAAGTTGCCTCGCAGGGGGACGTCCAGTGGACAGCCGAAAGCGTGCCAGCGATGCTTCTTCCCGATTCGTGTAGATCCTAACGACAGCCGGGTGAGATCCGGGCTACACCGTTCTCTCCCCGCCAGCGATCATCGTGATGAATGTGCGTTTATCTCGTCCCCCCCCCCCCCCCCCTTCCCCTTCGACGTCAGAGCGGGGCGCAGTGGCCCGCTTTGTTTGAGCGCCCTCCAACCTCGCTTGCCGCTGCGTCGTTGTTTCTGTTTGCCTATTGCGCTCTGTAGCGGGGCGTAAGACGGCTGGCGTAAATGTGGGAGCAACGTCGGAAGCGTGGGTTCGCGAGGCTCTTAGCGCTGCCGCTGCATGCGCGCGCGCGTGAACAAACACCACTGACTCTGGCTGCTCATACAGCGAGAGGACCACGAGACAAAAGGACGGACCCGTGCCAAGGCCGACGCGAGACAAAGAAAGCCGATCGTGGAGACGACGACGCCGAGACGCTCCTTCTTGTGTTGCTTTGCGGCGCGCTCGTTATGCCGCTACGAGTCTGACGTACGCGTGGCTGTTTTCTGCCCTCAGGTTTTTTTTTTTTTCTGCATGGAGTTTCTCTCGTCTCCGTCGCTGAAACGCAAATTTTGGCAGGTTAAACTAAATCAATCAATCAATCAGTCAATCAAACCCGAGTTATGGCAAATCAAGGCATCGGTGGCCGGTGGTGAACAGTTGTAAAGCACTTGATATGCCGGCACTTGAGCGAACCATGCAGCGTGTATGCATGCATTAAAGTATGTAAGTTATGCACAATGCATTAGCTATATATGGTAATATTACCCGATGCCTTTTAAATGTACCTTATGTTAACGTCTGCAGGCATGGGTGAAAATAGGGGCACGCGGTCATTGCATTTGGTGTTTCTCTCATCGGTGTAAGAGAATTGAGGCTTAGCAATGACGTTTTAAATTCTATGTTAGGGCAGCGGCCTGTAAAGTTACAGTCGAAGGCATTCATGGCTGTCCGGCGTGCACGCGTCCGTATAGTCTACTATTCTGCTTTGCATACATCACACTCAGTATGACAAATACGTGTCGTGCTTACAGAACGTTCGCAGAACTAATGTTCTGTGAACGTTGTGCGCTGTTGCCTATTGAACTGTCGGCTAATTACGCAATAATGTGTTCCTACTATTATTTTTCTCGTATATTTATTACTTCGCAATTTGTTTTAGAGCGGACCTATGTTTTATGTATCTTGTATTGCTAAGCGAAGAGCTGTAGTCGGTATAATTCACGGTGTCCATGCCTTCTACTCAAATACTTGCTGATTAAAGCGAGAAAAACAGAATATAGTAGGATGAGGGAACATCACAGCAGATAAGCTGTACGCTTGTGAGATATGATTATATTAGTAGCTTATGAGAGCATCAGAAGCAGGGACAGCAAAGCGGTGATGGGACAAAGCCATATAAAACTAAGCGAAGCAGGCACGTGAAATGCTGGTTTTAGATAATCACTTCGAATCCCGCGTGATGATGATGGTTAAGCTTCGCACTCCGCTCTAAAGCTTCGAATTCCGGAATACATGATAAACCAGGTGACAAAATGCATGCTTAAACGCTTTTAAAAAGACGTAGGCGTGCAAGCGCCAGAGTTTCCACGCTGACCAATATTGGTGACTTCGTGTCTTTCATTTGATATAGATGACCGTAAAGTTCTTCCGTCTTTTGGTGAGGAAATATGTGCTTTGTAATGATTATTGGGAGAACTATTGCTTACACTCCTGCATGCCTGCTGAATGCGCCTGAGTTACTTTGATACGACAAAAAAAATTATTGAAGCACAATGTAGACGACAAATCTCTAGCGAAGTGAATAAAATTCATTAATCTTTTTTGACAGTATTTCTCTGATTGCGACCAATGTTTCAGCGAGCGTGCAGTTAAAATTATGAAACTTAGTCTACGCTGGTTGATGTGGCTTGTGGATATAAAGTCGCGTTTCTCTCACAGTTCTCAAGGAGTGGTATAGTATTGCAATTTCTTTCTCTTGTACCATTTTTTTCTTTACATCTTGTCCGTGTTTGGAGACAATCATATGTTGTGATGACTTTCTTTCTTTTTCGCTGTGATGTTCTACATCGTGTCTGGCATTGTGCTATATTGTATTGATATATCCTGCTGTGTTTGTGAACGTCTGCGATTTTCTGACTTTTTTTTCAGATGACAAGCAGTATTGACTAGAACCCTCCTTGGTGCTAACATCTTATATAATCATATCAATAAAGAAGCAACTATTGCCGATGTGCCTTAAAAGAAACGTGCGCGTGTTTTTGGCACACAAGAAGAAACGAGGTACAGCCTACGGTTAAGCAGATTTCGATTAACGGTTCCTAGCTCCACTCATTTGTTTTTTTGGCTTACAGCTTGAGCAACGCCAGATTTCGGAGAAATATAGCAGCGGAATTTACGCCGCATCAGCGGGCTTCGAGAATGGCTCTTGCTCAAGCACGCGGAAGCGAAGACGCCGGCTACGAAGAGCCACCACAGCGCACTTCAACGCTTTATAGCGACGCACGCGCTGCTTGCAGCAAAGTTCCGCGTTCGCACACGAACGCATGACCGACTTCTCCAGAAATTGTTCGTATACGAGCATCTTCATCCTTTTATGGTTCAACTATCGGTTTTATGCGGCCATAAGCCGAATCAGAATGGCTCCCGCCACGGCGCCCGTGTTGGGAGACAGATCCCGAGCACATCACGCACAAACAAGCGCGGAACCCTTGCAAAGCCGCCACAAGGGGGGGGGAGGCTACGCTGAAACCGGATAACACAGGGAATGAGCAACGGAACAGAGAGAAGCCGAAAGAAGTAACGGAAGCATTGCCATAGGGAAGACGCTGGAGGCGAAGGAGGCTAAGGGAAACAGAGCCGACAATACGTATCTTGAACACACATTGGAGAAGAGGCGCCGGGAATGGTGTGCGCTGTTTGTGCCGGAATAACTCGCGGCGCGTCGAGACAGGAAGCAGCGGGACCCTTGTATTCCGTGCAGCCATCTACTCGAATATAAAGATCAATGTCCTCACACTTACAAACCTTCTTGTAAGGCACTGCTACGCAGCTGGAGAGGGGAAGCTGTCGGGGGACGGGGCCATTCGTAGGCGGTAAAGAAGCAGTGGACTGGCCCGCTACGGGCGTCAGCGGCTGCTGCAAATGTTGAGTACATATTGAGCGCTGGCCAGCCAGATGCACGGTAAATGTAAGCGCCGTCTGACGCCGCCAGTGTTGACGACGTCTTTTATGCTTTGCCGTCGGTGTTGATGAAAAACGCGAGCACGTTTGGTGGGTTATGCTGCTGAATGCGCGCCGTCTCAATGATTTAGTTCTTTTTTTCCTCGTTCCGCTATCACTATGTTGCATTCATTTATATACACATAATGCCTTCCGTATTTGTTCTACACGGAAGGCATTGAGGAGGTCTTTGCAGGCGTCAACTCGCAGTTTTCTTTCTTTTTTAGCTCAATAGAGCTCCACCCTGTTATTTGTGAATATATCTTAAACCTAAAAGTGATAAACTTCTCGGGAAATGCTACATGTACCAAAATAAAAGCTCATCTCTATTTTAACGTCTGTCACATAGCGATGGCTTCTGAGAGTTAATTCCGAGAGCTTCACTACTTGTCCAGCATAATATTTTATTAATTCTACAGATACTTGGAGTTGCAACTTCAATGATATTCATCTACGCTTGTATCCATTATATGCTTTTTGAATTCTCATTATCCCCCGCAGCAGTAGCTCAGTAGATATGGCAATGCGCCGCTAAGCACGAGGGTGCGGGGCCCACGTCGTATAGCGGCTGCATTTCGATGAGAGCGAAACGCAAAAATGCTCATGTATGTTGCAATGAGTACACGTTAAAGAACCCCAGGTGGTCAAAATTAATCCGGAGTCACCCACTACGGAGTGCCTCACAATCAGCTCGTGGTTCTGGAATGTAAAACCCCAGAATTTTTTTTTTTTTCGTAATTTGCAAAGCGAAACCTGAGCGAAGCAGTGTACGATATGCTCGTTCTCGAGGTTGTATTACTGTTCTTCGCAGACGTCTTAGATTAGGAATCATCAACTGGAAAATGCCAGAAACACCAGTTTGTCCTTACTGTAGCGAAGACAGACGCTAGTGGGTCCAGCGCTTTGGCTCGCAACGGCGCTCGTGCTTGAAAGCTGTGGCTCGTTTGACTGTCGACGCTGCGCTGCTCCGATCTCTAATAAACCCTTTACAATTGGTGGAGGTGCTGGGTACTTTACCGGCCGGATGCAGCCGAGGGCTCACCTATTTCTGCCACAGCACGGCACGCTGAAGAATGCCGTGACCTCGCACGTGCCTTTACTTCCAACGACCAAGGGCGCCAGAAGAGCACTCGCGGCGACTCCACTTCCGCGGTCACCTTGCTTCTTGGCGCGCTTGTGTGGCTCTCTGTCCCGTTCACCGCCCCTGGCCTCTCATCGAAACTACTCCCGAAGTATAAAGGCCCTTACCACGTCGTCGAACGCGCACCTCCCGTGAATTTTGTTACGGAACCAGTTCAACCGCCTTCGGACCAGCGCCGTCGTGGACGAGACATTGTCCACGTCGACCGGCTCAAGCCATACTACGATCCTGTCATGCTGACGAGCTGTTAGGTCGCCGGACGGCTCCCTTATAACTCCCGGAGTAATTGTAGCGAAGAGAGACGCTAGTGGGTCCAGCTCTAGTCTGTGCAGACGCTAGTGGGTCCAGCTCTAGTCTGCCCAGACGCTAGTGGGCCCGGTGCTTTGGCTCGCAACGGCGCTCGTGCTTGAAAGTTGTGGCTCATTTGACTGTCGACGCTGCGCTGCTCCGATCTCTAGTAAACCCTTTACATTACTAATGATCGCCTACTTCTGTATTTAAGGGCATATTCATTGCAATCTCGGGTACTGAAAGGTGCCATACCCAACGTATTGAAACCGTCCTGCACATTGCCTCCTAGCAATCTTTTTGCATTTAATTTTCCATATCTTGTCACAGACTAGTGCATGCGCAGGAATGTAGTGATGTAGTTGGGCACAGTGCCTAAGAATAATGCTCTAATGATTGTTGACAAGTAAAAGAAACGGAGACATCATAACAAATTGGAATGTAATATTAGCCCTCCTATAAAAGTGAGAGTGAAAGGTAAGAGCAGAACGTTGAACAATGGAAGCACCTTATCACGAATCAAAATTGCGTTAACATGATGGCTGTTTTGAAATACCCTCATAGAAGGCGTACATGAGCCACTGGTTTGTTTGAACTCGTGGCTTCTTAACGGTGCCCGCGGCGCTTCTTCTATTTTTTCTTTTTTTCACTTGAGTACCGACACGCATGCAAATATTTCGTCCATCGCCGTCTATCTACCAAACGAGATTGGGATGTCTTCATCATATTGCCACATTGCGGGAAAAGTTGATGAGAGGTGCCGGCCTACGCCGGAGCGCTGACGGGGAGCTGAAAAGGGTATAAGCGTTGCCGAGAAGATTCGCAGAGCTATCCGTTCTTGTCTGCTGAATTACAAATGCTGAAATACAAATGTGAGGATGTCACTGCGGTTGGAAGAAATATCACGTGATTGCGAAATGTGTCTTCACAGAATGGTAAAAAAGCCATTGTCTCTAATATGACCGAACGTGACGTTTCAATTTGCACCCTTCATCCTGCAGGATGAAGGGTGCAGGCCGTGTGGCAGGCCGTACAAACGCCACATGTAGCGTTTGTACGGCGTGCCAGAAATGCGATTGCAGGTGAAATGTTGTAGTTCTCTAGCGCTTTTTCTTTTTTTGAATTGCGATGTTTCTCATGTCTGATTTCTTGTAACTAAAGAGCCTTTAAAAGTGGAAAAGCAATTTGGCGGTGACGTTTTCGCAACAGCTGACGTCTAGAGCCGCGATGTGTAATGCAATCCGTTCCTCCGATGTTCCAAAAGGCAATGTCCTAATTTGTCCTTGAAACATCCGAGTTTTACCAAGACTGAAAGCAGAACGAAAAATTGGAAGAAGAAAAGAAGCAATATGACATGCACATATATGTTAACGTCTCAGAAGAAATTGCGTTCTTTCTATCCTTGAACTTTTGCGATTCGTTAGGAAGATTAGCTATGTCTACACATTTTGACTTTTCTATCCATTTATTTAAAATCAAGCCTTGCTCTTGCAGCTACCAGTAAAATTGCTGCTCTGAGTTTTCTTGGCGTGTCTAGCGTAGGACATAAAAATTCGCCGTCTGAGTATTATAAGGAACAACCCTTTTATGTAGACAATCGCAGAACTACGATTTGCACAACGCTGTTCATTTTACCCGCACCTGCTCTCATTTATTTTATTATAAATATACATCGCTGTTAAAAGTACCTCGTATGAACAAGTCATAACACTTTTTCGACAAATGCGCCCATGTGCAACCAATTGTAAGGTCTTCCTTAGCTCCCTACCGAACTTCAGCCCAAGTCAACCGTCAATAATGCATGAATGCTAAATAAATATTTTTGGACCTAACAACGTCAGTTGAGGGAATCAACAAAATATGATGTAATATCGGACAATGAATAAACGGCAGCAGTATAAGAAATGTCACAGTTTCACCCGAAAGGCTAAGCATCAATTGCGATAGCAAATTAGTAGAGAGCTATACGTAGTAAATAAGGATAGCTGTTTTATCACCTGTATAAACTTCGACATGCAGCAGCACCAGCAACGCGCAGAACTGTTGTCGATGCCGTCAGAGTTACCGCCCGCGTTCGCACAGAACGCGCGTGGCGTTGGTGACTGTTGCCGGTGCTCCTGGGGGCGGCGCGGAGTTTTTCGACGAGATCAGAACGGGAAACTCGTCGAGCGGCGTCGGAAGTCTTTACCACCTTCTCGCCTCGCAACGTCTTTATAATAAATACGCATTTGGTGCCACAGCTAAACGTCACCTCCCCTCCCTCCCGTTCCCCCACGGCCTTTCGCGCGACGGAAGAAGTCGCGTTTGCTCTATTTATATATGCTGATTGCAAAGGAGGAAAGAGACGCTTAATTCTGCAGCCCTTCAGGGAGCACGGCGCCGAACGCGCGTTTGCTCTCCGCCGTGCGTTCGCTCCTGGTGAAAGTACGTGTCCCTCGCGCGCTTTCACTCGCACATACAGCATACTGCGCACGGCGACAATTTCATCGCCTTTGGACGTCATACGGAACCTCACAGGCGACGGCGACGCCAACGGCAGAAATCCGCTTTGAGTGTGCATATAATTGCTATCGCAATAAAATTATATTTTTAGGTAAAACATAAGCCTAGATCACCCGACACAACACAGTGTACGTCTTATGAGATAAACCCTGTGGAAGTTTTGGACTTCATATTAGTCTCCAGATTTATCCAAACTATGGTTGTGGTTGGAGTAAGTCCTCTTCGAGCTGTGCAAGTGTACATTTGTTCAAGTCACGTAGTCACAAGGGACCCGCATCACGAGCAGAAAATTTCCTGACGAATCAAAACTGATTTGGAGCGTATATGGTAGGCACCGTCAAGTCACCACGAGTACCTTACCGATATTCCTCAATAGAAAAAGCTACAATCATTGCAACCAACCAGTGCTAACTTGTTGGGCTCAAATGTGGATATTAACAAAACCAAATCATTGAGTAGAAGTTATGTAGAGACCGAGGAACGATGAAGTGTAAAAGAATTATAAGCATGTAGCGTTAAGAGGCAGGAATATTAACAAAGTTGTATTCGAGAACAAAGGGGTTAACTGATATTGTAGCTAATATTGTGAGGTAGAAGTGTAGTTGGAGATAAAGAAACAAACGTTTATGACAACTCGAAAGGTTAGCCTAGTGATAAATCTGGCATGCTACTCCAAGTGACATGGGGAAGAATGGAAAGAAAATGAGAAAACAAGAAAGCGTGCGTGCGCACGCACTCTAACACATACACTAGTACATATGCACGAACAAAAAAGTTATTTTCAGAGCCTCGTTGAGGCCTGTATCCCGCAGGAATGCTACGAGCGCTTCAGTGGGGCGTAATTGATCGCCCAAGAACGTCCCGTAGCTGAAGTCGCGTGTTGTGTCGCGTTTTATTGCGATAGCAATTATTACACTTCAACCGGAGTTCTGCCGTCGCCGTCGTCGTCACCGTCGCCGTCGCATTGAGGTTCCGTATAGATTGCAAGGGCGATAAAATCGTCGCCGCGCGCCGTATGCGCGAGTGAAAGCGCGCGGGGGACGCGCGCTATCACGGAGAGCCAACGCACGGCGGAAAGCAAACGCGACCGTCGCGTTTGCTTCCGCCGTGCGTGGGTGTATGGGGGGGAGGTAGGTGGGGCGACGCTGTGCTACGGCACCAAATGCGTATCTTGCAACCGAGCGCAAGGGGAACTGGCAACGCAATCTCCCACGCGAAAGCAAAAAAGCGGGAAGGCAGCGCGGGAGGGAGGGGGGGGGGGGATCTGCTTCTACTCTGCCAACAAATACGCTTGCACTGGCTGTGGTGGCGGTCGCCTGCACCGTCTAGGTGGTGTTGCCCTAGCTACGGAAGAGAGAGAGAGCACGCGTCGGGAATGAACGCCCATGTGCACCACACGGCTCTGACCTTTGTATGCGCTGTGTATTCACCGCTCAGTTTCCGTTGAAGCGATTGACCGCGCGACCATTTCTCCCACTGCGGCGGCTGCGCTTGCTGCCAGCGTTTTGACATCGTTGTCTGCGGTCATTCAGTGTGATCTATTCATGTTTGCTTGTGCGAGATGACACCACGCTTGTCAACTCAGTTAGAAAGTGAATGTGTCCAAGTTTATGCAGCTGATAAAACTACTATCCCTACTCCGAATAGCTCTCTACCAATTTGCTATCGCAATTGATGCTTGGCCTTTCTGGCGAAACTGCGAATTCTTTCAAGCGTTCTTCAGAGCAATCCTAGAGGCTGTGAAGTTATTGTATACAAGTACAAATTAAATTATCAGTAACACCCTGTAACAGCCCGAAAGGGCTCACAGTTTTGAAAATAAATAAATAAATAAATAAACAAATAAATAAATAAATCAGTAGTGTCGCGTTTTAGGGGCGAAGCTCCTCAGGATCGAGCCTTGTCCTTCGTCGCGCCGTCGTAGCCACGCTAGTACTCGCCGCTCCCGCTAGAGGCGCAGCTGTGCTCTCTTTCTCTCTCTTTGCCGAGGCCCTCTCTCTCACTCTCTCTCTCGTTCGTAGCTAGGGGCGCTGCGGTGCACAAGGGCGTTCGTTCCCGACGCGCTCTCTCTCTCTCTCATCCGTACCTAGGGGCGCTGCGGTGCACAAGGGCGTTCATTCCCGACGCGTGCTCTCTCTCTCTTCCGTAGCTCTGGTTTAGCCGAATTACCGTGGCTAGAATCTCCCGGTGCTTCGCCCACTGATCATCATTCACGTCGTGGATATGCGGTGATTTTTTCAAGCGTTCTTCAGAGCATCCCTAGAGGCTGTGAAGTGACTACAAGTACAAATTAAATGATCAAAATTCTCGTCCACACTGAAGGTAGAAAAGAATGGCGTGATGGACAAATTAATTTTAAATAAATACTGTCTAGTGTAAGCGGCATTGTAGCTGCGCAGGTCATGGATTGTCAGACCGGATAACCGGTCGTCTGCTATATAGCAAACAGAACGGGCGTGGGAAGAGGGGAAACTCATTTCATAAGGGCAGAGGCTTAGGTGGTATATCGAGATAAAGAAATTTGCAGCCATAAGATCGAGTAGACTAACGCGAGTTGCATGTAGTGGGAGATAGCTAGGAGAGGCGTTAATCATGCAGTGGACATAAAATAGACTGATTATAACAAATTCGAGTATCTGACTGTTCTAGTTAGTGCCTAGTTCTGACGAAAGAAATCTGTGGATCAGTAGCGCGCTGCCGAATGTGCATGCCGAATGCCCGGGTCCATTATTTCTTTCTTTTGCGCTGATTATCAAAAAGAAAAAAAAGTGACGTACATGGTCATTCGGGGTACGTTAGGTTTGATAACGACACACAACAGAGGGGCTACGTTGTGTTTAACGATGTCGTAGACGGCGAATGTATATAGAAATACTGAATGCTGAGCGAGTTGGTACCGTATACTGACGAAGAATAGCACAATAAGCAAGCGACGAAAATTAAACATGACACGAGTTCCAGCCAGGGGCGCTATAACGTAAAATGATTCCAAAGTGTTTTGATTCCAATCCTGACTCCTCGTTTATAGGAGGTCACCTTTCTTCGCTTTCAAAACCAATACTCTTGGTAACTTGTCTACACTCAGCGGTTTTTCTTATCTAATTGGATGACGAGAGGCCAGGAACATGCTCTAGTGAAGAGTGTTTCGATGTGGCCGAGCCAGCACAGTGAAAATAAATAACCGCATGAAGAGGCTGGTGCCGGCTTCTCCGATTGGTCTGCTTCGCCTTACTTAGCTTGCGGTGGCTGGTCGAAAATCGCGGCGGCGTGCAACGGAAGGATAAGAATGCCGCCAAAACGGATCCTCAGCAAGGAAGAGTTGGCAGAGCGATGTCGTATGCATGCCGAAAGGGCTCGATAATGTTTTACTGCCACGCAAAAATGTTTATCGTGCGCAAATAAATACATGCTCACCGGCAGGTGCGAGTAGCGAGGGCCTGAGCGATCGGCGGGCAGCCATCTTCTATTCCTTTCGAAACGGGGCAGTCTGTGGCTATTCAGAAAAAAATTGTTTTGTTCGACATATTAATGCATTTTTTTCGCGTACACGTCACTTTGATGTGGTGAGTTCTCGTGGTTTTGTGAGGTCGCGTGACAGACAGGCGAAGTGGGCGTAGCCAGAAAACATTGGACCAATAGCAGAGGGCTAATGGTGAAAAGGCGTCGAATCAGGAATGATTATTTTTCTTTTGTGTGGTTTAATCATGCATAATCAGTGTATACACGTTATATCAGATGGGGAGCTATCGCGGCTTTCGTTACGTCGCGTGACAGACAGGCGAAGTTGAGAGTGGGTCGAAAATGTTTTGACCAATCGTGTAGGCTGATCGCAGAAATCGGAATCAAAACAGTCTAGAATCATTTTACGTTATAGCACCCCAGGTGTCGTGTCATGCATTTTTCTCGTCCCTAGTGTATCGACCTATGCGTCGTCGGAGAATATTTAAAGCTGCGCGCATTGTTGGTTACATGTTGTTGCAGTCAAGTTTTTGAAGCAATTGGGGGGGGGGGGGGGGGGGGGGAGATTTCATTGGGAGATGTTGTTATAAAGTGAGTTTTGTACGCTTTTTTTCATGTTCCGATCCGCTAGTGATTTCATTACAGCTGTGGCAAGATCATATGATATAATCCCGTATCATAATTCCCGCAAGAATCTTCGAATATTACCCTTAATCTTGGTATGTCACTTTACGTACTATCAATCAGGTCACCCTTACGGAGCGATGCATTAAGCAGCACTAACAGCTGTGTTTATTTAAAAAATTGTTAGCTAAGCTCGCCTATAAGACTGCGTGGATCTTATGAAAAGAAATTTATCAACTGGTAGTGTCATACTGCCGCATATCACAGGGAGCTATCTTCATGAACGTTAGCGTGATCATGCGTGGCTCTCCTTAACAGATGCGCTGAAAAAAAGATTCCAGGGGAGATATGGATGCGTGCCCTGCTAAATTAGTTTTTCTTCGCGCACATTGTGGTAGTCGTGATGAAAACTTTCTTTTGTTACACGGCAAGTTCTGCTACATTTTGTGGCAGCAGCAAAGCATGCTAAATAACAATGTGTACATCGCTGTCCAAGTTCGTCCAAGCGCTGCAGCCCTATCGTTTGCCGGGTTTGAAGCTTGGCCTTTGAATATGAAAAACAACAAAAAAAGCAACAAAAAACAATAAAAATACCGACATATAGCATGTTAAGTTCTAGGTATAAGTGCGGTGAAACTCAATAGAAATAAAACGTGAGAAGAAATTTTTCAAGTCAGGCGATATTGATTTCTGGCCCAGGGACAAAAAGAAATTCACATTCAAGGGACGCAGCAACACGCCTGCGGTGAAGTGAAGAGTATGCTCTTGACTTCGCCGCAGGTGTATGGCGCTAGAATCACGCTCAGTACCTCGACAATTTGTCGTAGGCGTCAATCCATGCCGCCCTGTGGGTGTATTGATGTTTGTCCCATGTCATGTTTTTCCCATGGGTAGTGTTTGCGCACCGTGTTAGTTTATTTTTACGATGGCATTTTTAAGACGCGTTTTCTATTTTGTCGTTGCTCATATAACAAACCTCAAGTGAGTGTGATTTCACTTGCGGGCAGCACATATCTGCACGCTGAAGGGCGTATATCTGCACCTGGTGCGGTTGCCCAACAAACTAACGATTGCTTCGAATGCAAGCGACGACTGTCGCCTTTCGATAGCGGCGGTATGCAAAACGCCCGTATAGTAATATTATGACACCTGTAAATGAACGCTGGGAGGTCAAAATCAATTTAGAGTTCAAAGGCGTTTCTTACAGCACCACAGCACGTTTGAGTTGTAGAACTCTGAGATATATTCTGAGCTGAAGGATATGTGTAAACACGTGGTGCCCCTCTACTCCGCTTCATGGACGACGTTTTTCCTACGACTCCATCAGGCCCTTTTTAATGTCGTTTCTTTTTTTTTTTTTGGCGAAAGCATACTCTTTCCGGGTGGTGTGTTGAGCGTATTCACAGTGCACGAATCGTACTCAACCCGAGGCAGGAAAATGCAGGCATAATACCATAGGTACAGCAAGGCTCAGACTTGTACAGAATAGTCAAGGCAGATGCAGTGACTGTGGCCCACATTTGTTTTACGACTCATGGATCGTGGTGATTCAGCAGGGACAGATCCTGACATTTTATGAGTTCTGTGACTCATTAAGCGGCGACACAGGGTTAACAGATGGCCACGAAGAATTTAAGAGGTGCTCAGCGCAGTTTCACAGTCATTCTTCATTTTTACGGCCACCGTCGTGCATGCTATATTCGCTATTCGGCATGTTTTAACGAACCAATAAACAATGTGGTCCACTTTGAAAGAGCCTCGCGTAGCGTCATTATTTTTGCCACATTTTAACAGGATGAATTCGAAGGACTAGCTCAGCATTCTAGAGCGTTTCTCCGGTTCACAATCCACCTCGACTCAAGAAAGTGTATGTCAGCGCCATGCGTTGACAGAAGTGGTCGCTGCGCTTTATTGAAACGCCACGTCAATTCTATCCAAACATAGCGTCTTCTTGAATCGAGGGCTGGCGCTCTGCTTAACTCCGTTGAGTGGAGGAAGTCGAGTCGATGATCGTTTCAGAATACGGAGGTTAGCCATGTGCTCTAGAAAGTCCGTTATCTTGGCACTCCACCTTGACTGATGATGTTTATTGGCACCCTCTTTCAAATGGGGAGAAGAGAAATAGTGACCTAGTTCGCTTGAGCTAATCAGGTTTTACTGCATCTACCGCAGTCTAACATTTTGCCCATCTCTCCTTGATGTTTTCTTCCTTCATTAAAACCTATATCTATATATAGTACAGTTACCTATTACTGTAAAGAGTCGTGTTCTATCAATCTCCTCGCTGCTTTTCTCTTTTTTTTTCGACAATATTCTGAACGTGTCTTGCTTATGTCGACTGCTAAACAATTAATGCTTCCATCTGGTTGGAATCCCAACGCTTCTGGAAAGTAGACGTTTCCTATACATGCTGTTTCCTATGCATGCTATATGTGGTATAGCATGCGTGGTATAGCATGTGTGGTAAAGCATGGGTGCTATACGTGGTATCATTTTAAGGCGAAAGCCTTTAAGGGCTCATACTCCCGGCGTCCAACCGTCCGTCCGTCCGTGCCCTGGAACGGTGCCAGCTGTGGCCTCGCCCCCTCACACTCTCTCATCAATCACGTGATGACACAGCAGCGCATAGCAACAGTTGCGCCACCACAGCTGTGGCCTCTTCCCTTTACACTCTCTCAGCAATCACATGATGGCACAATGGTGCGCGCGGCAACGCTCCTTCGTGAGACCGAGTTAGTCAGATGGCTCGCAAGCGGCCCGGTGGAGATTCGACGGCAAGCGGTTCGGAGAAGCGCCCCAAGAATGTGGATTCCCCCGATACCAAACACCACTGGCTAGACATGGCATAGTCAGTCGAATGGCCAGAGGCTTTCGCCGAACACACTTCGGAATTTACAAAGTGTCCTTCAACATTTTTTGTATGCATCTCCCTAATATTTTTTTCTTCCTCAAAACTTCTATATCTTCCTTGTACTGCAACCTAGGCTTGTAACGAATCCCGTCGCATCAATCTCTTCCCTGCCTTTTTCCCAACCGATACTCTAAACGTCTATTGCTTATCTCGACTGCTGACCGGTTGATTTTTTTGGCAAATTTAAATCCAAGCAGCACTTCTGGAAGGTATACGTTACCTATTTGTATCATTGGGTGAAAGTGGATGGCAGTGCCGCCTCTCAGCTAAAGCTATCACTGCGCTCCACTGCAATCCTCAAGTGAAAATTAGGTGCCTGGCGCTCACGGTGGTTACACAAACACACCAGAGTGAAAGTATCTCTCAAGCAACTCATCGTCGTTGAAATAATCGAGGAGTCTTGTTGAAGCGTAGTGCCTTTCTTCAGTCGAGGGGCAGCTCAGGTTCTTCACTTCGAATTTGAGAGGAAGGTTCCACTAGAGACGCGGTTAAGAATAGGGCAGTCAGTAAAGTGGTGCACTTTGCCTGTATGCAGGTACAGGCAAAACGCATCACCATGGGCACTTTGCCTGTGCACTCCGCACCACCGTGGGCCCTTTGCTGTGCACCATCGTGGGCCAGCAGAATTTGAACGCCCTCGGAAAAAAGCAGCAACGTCAGTCGTCGTCCGTTAGCGTGCCTCTAGCTACGCAGCCAGTGAGCACACTGCGAGCGGAATAGCAAATGACGGTTCGGCGCACCGTCGACGTGATTCGCTCAACGGAAAGCTAATCTCGCAGCGTGCCTAATGAGCATGCACTGCTGGTTCGCTGGCAGTCAGTCAAGGCACGCTTTTTCGTGTCCACCTTTACGAGTATCAATATTGTGCTTGCATTGTTTATAGCTCCATGAGAGAGCTACTGCAAAACGTATTAATCCAGGCAAGTCAGAGGCTTTGCAACAAAATGGAGACGAAGCAATGCACAGTCGCGGAACAAGGGTGGCCTTCGCCCGGAGTAAAAACGTCATAACGTTGTTAAGGTTTTGTTATCCGTTATCGGTTTTTGCGTCCACAATATTAGGACTAGTAGAAACGTCAACAGCCTTACTATTAGGAATAAATATTGTTCATAAGAATGCCCGCATAAATATGCAACGCGGATTTTTCCTTATAACTCTTCACCTCGTATGTCAGCCTTCAGTATGAAAAATCCCAATCTTCGACCGACGGCGTAACGCAAGTGAGCGAATAAATGGTCCGTATCCGATTGCTTTCGAAAAGCATAACGGCGCATGGCCCTTAAATGAGCTGTGAACGTGTTCCGAGAGGTAGCGTCGAAATATCCGACTAATAAATCAGCTGCATTCTTTCACCTTCCGAAGGAGTACTTTGGCTCGATACGGTTTATTAATGGGTCGACAGCCTCTATCAAAGGGTCATTAATTGTAACCTAGCACATCGTCAAAATGAGGTAATATTCAAGCGATAATACTATAGATTGCAGAGCATTTCGATATGAAAATTATCATTTATTATTGCTTGCCATTCTGAATAAGGCTGTTTATTCCTATTCAGCCTGGAGATGCTATTGGTACGGTGCGCAGTCGTGTGGTCATCAAGGGCTGAAGCATCGTCTCGTAATAACGTAACAACCCTATTAACTAGCCGCGCGTCCGCGAGGGTTCCAACCGTGCATGCGTCCTGCTGACGGGTGCTTCCAGCCTGTAAGAGGCGTGGCGCTTTACTTCTATTTCTCAGGTCGGCCGGGCAGCAGCCGATGCCTTAGTAAAGATGTCGATGGCCGAATATCGCCCAGCCGATCATTATACCTATAGGGTGGCTCATAAACAGGTTTGCATGCTCATCTGCGCGAGCAGCTGCAGGTATAGTTTTGACCGGCCTCTTCTTCGTCAGTGTAGAATCATGATGGAAGACGCGCTACTAAAACGGAGACTTCGCGCTTTGTCCTGTGTTCTTGCTAAGTCTCCGTTTTAGTAGTACTTTTCCGATCATCAACGTTTACCAACACGGCCGATTAACCGCTATTCCAAATGTAGAATCAGGTGCAAGCAGCGTAATACTGCTTAATGGTTATCAGTTAGCAAGTATTTTTCCCCGCATAGGCCTCTAATACAATGAAAGAACTCGAAAGTAGATTGGCCCATGTTGCCGTTAAATTGTCAAAAATGCCTCCGCGGCACATCACCGCTAGCCTGCTGCCAATGACCACACGCGTAACTCATTAATACAGCTGGTAATTATCAGGTTATCGCAAGACGGTGTTGCAGGTATCATTGGTCAAGTGATCATATCTCGTTTCGCATGCCGAACTAATATTTTTCGTCTTTTAGTCGACTTCTTGGGCACCGCAGTGAACGTAGCGTCTTCACATTGTGTTCGCACAACCACATCGCCGGGTCGCGTGCCAGATTGAAGTGTTTGGCTCCAATGTACGAATGTCGCTCCAGGTGCTGCACGCCTCATCATTGAGCGTGTTCGTGAGTGGAAGCGGTTCTCGACACTTTATCCCGCCCCGCTCCCTCGTGACCTGTAGCCTCCCACCCCGTATACCCGCCCCGAAGATTAGCTGCGGTCTGAATCACTTTGTCGCGCCACTGTATCTTTAGTTGACGATGTGTATCTGTCATGAGAATATATACTGTTACGGGATAAAGGTGAAGAAAAAGAGGGTGACAAGCAAAAGAGGAGAACGATGTGAAGCCAAGTATCGCTAATTGCATCCGAATCTTAGCCAACCAGGGCACAGTGGGTGTCAGCCATGAGCAGAGGGAAAACAAGGCAAGACAAACTGGAGGCTGGGCGTCACAGTTCAATGAGGAATATAGTGCGTTTATTGCTATTGTCACAGTACTGTTTTTCCGCCAGCGTGTAGCGTAGCAGTTTCGGCTTTATGCTTCAGCAGTGATTACGAGATTAAGCCCCGTATTATCAAACAACCATCGACTCGAAGCGCTTGCTCGACTCCACCGAGTGAAACAACACAACGCTGTCTATGACGGAAAATGGCACAGCGCTTTGATAACGCTGCTCGATGATTCCTACAAGGGGTTGCTTAGGATACGCACCTTTATACGCACATTTAGTCCAGTGCTTTTGTGTAGTCCCTGTGAGCGCTTAGCTATAGAATGTTGCACGCAAATCACAATTGAGCACAGTCACAAGTTAAGCGGAGAAGTGGCGCTGCCCTCCACTTTTTTTTTTTTTAAAGTTCCCTTCATTACAGACAGTGATCACTTTAAAATGTAGCGACAGAGTGTTTAATGAGGAGTACGAAAATAGAGATAAGCTAGATGCTAGACTGCAAAAAGCGCAGTAAAACCTGCTAGCTCAAGTAGGTTAGATGACAATTTACCAGCGCACCATTTTAAAGGGGATGCCATTAGAAATCATCAATAATCATTAAGTGGAGGTGGCGTGTCCAGTGGAGAAACATTCTACACAGCAAGGAAAGGTTCTAAAATACGGAGTGGGGAAGGTGGTTCCTGGTGCCGAGCATGTTTTTCCTTGCTGTTGTCGTGTATAGTCTTTTTGTTAATCCGTGAACTGTCTTCTCTCGGTCTAGTAAATGAAACCATGGTTTATTGTGGTAAGGCCAGAGGGGTTTCCGATCAGTGAGTACGGGCTCACGAACCCTTGCTATCTGAAAATGCTGCCTTTCAATTGGTCAAAAAAGAAGTGCAAACGGGGGAGGTGGAGCCCCACCTACCGCGTCAGCCCAGTGGCTATGGCATTGTGCTGCTGAGCTCGACGTCGCTGGTTCGATCCCCCAGAGGTGGAATGCAAAAACACTCGTGTAATGTGCATTGAGTTCGCATTAGGTTGTCAAAAATCATACGGAGCCCCCCACTATGGCGTGACTTATAATCAGATCGAGGTTTCGGCACGTAAAACCCCAGTTTATTATTTATCTCTCGTTTAGGCAGAGCCATGCTTATAGCGAAAAAGCGTCATGGTCTACAATCGTGCTAGACCTGCATCTTGGAATATGAAAACTGGTGTCGTGGCTGAAACGTTTCGTCTACGAGGACACAAAGCAGATGAAAATCAAAGGTTTCACTTTTTTTTTTTGCTTTCGCACTATAATGTCCATTGTATCGCTAACATCATCACCCTAATTTGAACAAAAACACCGCAGAAGCAACTCGACCTATTCTACTTGTTTTACGCTACAGAGTAGATGCGTGTACATGTCTGACCAAATGTAGCACCGTAAGATAAACTGTGGAGGAATTAAAAATCAATAAAAAGCATAGTATAAGCATGGATCGCATAGCAGCTCTCTTTATTTATGGCACTCTTCTCGCTTAAGTGCAGAGTAACGAACTAGCGTACTCCTGCGGAGGTTGATCCGTGCTTCAAAACCAAAAAATAAATAAAATTACGCAAGATAACGACAATCACAAAGTGGGGCGACGACATCAGAAGTAAAGACTTCGCGCAAGGACTTTCTAAAAGAGTAAATGGCTTAGCGTGCAAGCGAAAAAAAAATTTATCACTTTTCGTTAAGGCATAACATTTTAACCACGCAATAACAACTGTGCCAAACGAATTTCGCTGAAGAGATATACGTAAGGCCTTCATTCACTCTCACAGCTTAGAAAGCACTCCATTTGAGACTGCAAAGCATTGAGTGGTATACCGGCTCTTGCATTTGTCGCGGTAATGACGGGAAAAATAATGTCTTAATAGGGCCCGAGTCGCGTCGGCACTGAAGCGCCACATTCAGTGTCCAAGTTGAGAAGTTTGCGCACGTGGTTATTACGAGGCTCGAAGAAAGATATCCTAACCGACCAAATTACGCGGTACCGAAAATATATGGTCGGGCTTACGACTGCTATAATGCTCAGCTTGGCAGGATGCCCCGGAAATTTACATTCATTACTTTCTTTTCTTTATGATTTTCCGAGGCTTGCATGGGATCGCCGCCATACGCGAAGCACTTCCACTCCTCGCTTTCAATTAAAGGCGTGACAAAATAATATTTGCTTGACGGTCTGTAATACTTATGTTTACTGTCTGTTTACTATGACATTTCTCAGGGAAAAACGTGGTTACTTGTGTTCAGTTCTAGTCCTGAATAGGGCAGCTCAGTAACCATACATTTTATTATTGATTAAAAAGATACCTGTACTACAACCTTCACGTCGTTGATTCCTTGACACCACCAATGAAGTCACACCAGGGCTGGAGAGCTGTTTGCCGGTGAAACATCAATGGCTCAGCGCTTACTTCAAATATATTTAAGTTTATGTGCGCCTGTAATGTACAAGTGATTAAAGAGAACAAAACAGCATAATTTTTAATGCCTTTCACGTAATTTTGAGGAAAACCTAGCAGTAACACACATGTGCGTGCGTGCGTGCATTGCACACACGAGGTTATTTGATTACTTTCTTACTGGGAAACGAATACACAACTATAACGGCAAAGTTGTCGAAAAAAGCTTCAAGTACAGTTATGCACATTTTTGCACCTTTTTAACTCAGAAGAAGCCTAAAATAGTAAACAAAACTTTCTTCGTTTCACTTCTCATCACGTGTTCCGTTCGGATAGCGCAGACTCCGCATGTCGTCGAGGGTTTTCGAGAGACCACTGTTCTGTGAATGCTATTCAAACGAGCCGACTTAATGATGGCCACTACGCTTGCGAAAGCGACTATCAACTCCTGCGTAACTCGCCCGCCCACAAGCACGAAAAAGAAAGAAAAAAGAACTGGTCGCTCACATTGACCCCAGTACTTCTTAGACATGGTAGCCTGTGGGCCGAGACTTTGAGGCCATGTCTCGCCTTCACTAAAGAACAAAAAATAAAGCTCTTTCTTTAGATTGGACACACTTGCTACTGTTATTTCTTTTTTACTTTTTACCTTTCACTTGTCTTCTTCGCGTCCGGTTCTCCTTCCTAACGTGCGCGATTCTTAGCACCGACAGGAGACTTCTACGCAACCTTCGTTACCGATAAATAAAGCTTATTTAAATGTGGGGGCCTTCGAAATAATTAGGCACTAATTATTCTACACGCGGTGGCGTCTATGCAAAAAAAGCAACCTCGTAGATGGGCGAGACTCCTGCTTGTAAGAGTGTACGCAAATGAAAAATGTGAGGCCAGTTCGAGCGGCAATGCATAGTGTCAGGGCAGGAATAGGCGAAGCTACTGTAATTACAGAAAAGTGCTGCGAATAGAAATGCAAGCTTGTGGGATTGTATATTTATCCGGCGTCCCTTGTAGCATTCCAGTGTGACCGCAACAAACAGCTCACCATAGGCAGTCGGTTCCAGTGGCTTCTTGGTGTACTTCTGCTACATGTAACATATCGAGAACACACAATGTTACCCTCTGACCTCTATGAACTAATCTAAACTTCTAAAAGGTTTAGTGTGTAGGGGCGCCTTTACGCAAGTCATATACATTCGCCGTCGTGGCTAATGCGTAGTGCCATGACTTCTTTAGTTTGTCAAACTTGTTGTCATACTTGCTTTTTAGTTTATCGTAATTGTTGAGGGGTCAACGGTGATGACAAGAAAAGTATGACACGTATTTAAATTACGTGGTTTTACCTGCCAAAACCACGATCTGATTATGAGGCACGGCATAGTGCGGGACCCCGGAATAATCTGGACCACCTGGGGTTCTTCAACGTGCACCTAAATCTAAGTACATGGGTGTTTTCACATTTCGCCCCCATCGAAAGGCTACCGCCGTGGCCGGGATTCGATCCCGCGACCTCGTGCTCAGGAGCCCAACTGCATGGCCACTAAGCAACCACAGCTGGTTGGGGCACATATTTAGCTGCACTTACGGATTCTGTACCTCTTGTCACAACGGCACCTACCGATTCTAGAGGATTGGCCAAGAATGGCCACTCTCTCCGCTGCACATACCGAATTGATAAATCAAAGACAATCAAGTGAATAAAAAATTATTGAATATAATGCGCTATTTCATTTAAAATCAGGGCAACACTTGACTTCAGTCAACCAAGAGAACAGGCTGACTTGAGGAAGGGATATTCTACGATGTATCATATCCCTGTCATCAACCAGGTAATATAGAAATCTGCGGAGTACAATCCGCCTCTCTATATGACTTTCATATGAAAAATCATTTGATTCAGTAGAGATACCAGCAGTCATAGAGGCATTACGTAACCAAGGAGTACAGGATGCATACGTGAATATATTGGCAAACAACTACAAGGATTGCACAGCAACCTTGGTTCGCCACAAGAAAAGTAGAAGGTTACCTATCAAGAAAGGGGTCAGGCAAGGAGACACAATATCTTCAATGCTATTCACTGCATGCTTAGAAGAAGTATTCAAGCTCTTAGACTGGGAAGGCTTAGGAGTTAGAATCAACGGCGAATATCTCAGCAACCTTCGGTTTGCAGATGGCATTGGCCTATTCAGCAACAATGGGGACGAATTACAGCAAATGATTGAGGACCTTCACCAAGAAAGTGTAAGAGTGCGGCTGAAGATTAGCATGCAGGAAACAAAGATAATGTTCAATAGCCTGGCAAGGGAACAAGAATACAGGGTCGCCAGTCAGCCTCTAGAGTCTGTAACGGAGTATGTTTATCTAGATCAGTTACTCACAGGGGACCCTGATCGTAAGAAGGAAACCTACACAAGAATAAAATTGGGTTGAAGTGCACACGGCAGGCATTGCGAAATCCTTACTGGGAGCTAACCACTGTCGTTTAAAAGAAAAGTGTACAATCATTGCATTCTACCGGAGCTGATATATGGCGCAGAAACTTGGAGGTTAACAAAGATGCTCGTGAACAAGTTAAGGACCGCGCAAAAAGTGATGGAACGAAAAATGTGAGGCCTAACGTTGAGAGACAGGAAGAGAGCAGTGTGCATCAGAGAGCAAACGGGGATAGCCGATATTCTAGTTGACATCAAGAGAAAGAAATGGAGCTGGGCCGGCCAGGTAATGCGTAGGATGGATAACCGGTGGACCATTCGAGGTACAGAATGGATACCAAGAGAAGGGAAGCACAGTCGAGGACGGCAGAAAACTAGGTGGGGTGATGAAGTTAGGAAATTTGCAGGCGCAAGTTGGAATCAGCTAACGCACGAGATTTCCATCATTTTTTCGAGATAGCAGGAAGAACCCTTCGTTTTGCATGTGGACATAAATATAGGCTGCTGATGATGATGATGTTCTGTGTGTTGCATGGGTGATTTCAATGAATGTATGCACTAGCTGTTCGCTTCACTTTGCTGAGCGCTTGTAACCTCTGGCTTACGTGGGTGTGAGCCATTGAATATTTTGCTTGCTTACGTGTGTATGAGCCATTGTTTAGGGGGGTATGAGCCGTTGCATTCGTCTTACGTCGCGTGGTGACAGCTACAAACCAATTCATTCCCCTGTCTCTTTTACCTTCGCCTCTTCCACCCCACACAATATCCCTCATACTGCCCCTACTGCGGAGCAACGCCCACAGTAGGGAAGACACCTTTGAATGTTCACACCCTCCGGGCTACTCCCCTATTCCTTCATCTTCCTCCTGGGAGACTGCACTGACCAGCCTAAACCCGCAAGAGCAGCGACAGCTGATGCAGCGGGCACGCGGGGCGGCGCGGGCCAATGGGGCCCGTAACTAAGGGTTCCACCCTACGAGGAAGTCGCCCCACCTCATTACCAATAAATGTTCTCTCGCTCTCTCTTGCGTGACGGACGGACAGGATTCTCATTGGGCAGGCATAGAAATGCTTAGACATTTAATATGCAACTGCCATGCAAAGTGTGCGTGTATTGACGCTACGCGGCGCGCATCTCACATCGCGTGACAAGTGGCATGATACGATGCTGCTGCTGATCCCCTTTGACATCCCCTTTGAAAAAGAGAAGGCACAAATAGCCACCAAGCCTGCTTGGTTTTATCAGGTATAACATACATGTTTCTTTCTTTTTTTATTCTAGCATTATTGTATACAGCTTCTTAATCTTCTTGTTCTTCCCCAAAACTTCTCTATCTACCTTCTACCGCTACCTATGGAAGTACTACATGACGCGCCACCTGGTGCAAAAATATGCAACTGCAATACAAAGTCTGCAGGTATCGAGGCTGTGTGGCGCGCATCTTACACATTGCGTGCGCGCTCTAAAACGCGTGTACAGGGCATGTTTCCGCAGCAACAACAGCAAGCGCTGGCGTGGCGCAGTGGTAGTATAGCTGGCTGCCGCGCAGACGTCGTTGGTTTCGTCCCGGCAGGAACTGGGTATTTTTTTCTGATTCCAGGTCATATCTGCGGCGGACACCCGCGGCGACGGCAGACAACACCGCAAAACGGAACGGCTATTGAACTTAGCCCATAACAGCTTACGCTGTAATAAAAAAAGAAAAGAAAAAAAGAAAGAGAGAGAACCTGAATGGAAGCGTTCATGCACAATTCATATCTACATTTATCGAAAGTGGCTGGTAGACACTCAGCAAGTAAAATCAGGCAGATATCATCCTGTCATGCGTGGATCGTAAGAGTGAAATTTGCACAGCTTTTTGTTCCGTTGCAAATTTCCATCAGTCGCAAATAACAGTCAGCTATCGCAGTTTGCTGGCGCCTATTTTCGCGAACGCCTCTGGCGCAGGAATTGCTTCATGAATGCAGAGTTGCAGCAGACGGCAGTTGGATATTGATTACTACGAAAGAAAATCTATGCGAATTATGCTTCGCTATACCCATGCACATATGCTTCAGAAGACGCTGATAACCAATACCAGTACCAATTCAGATACATTCAGGCGTACTTAGATAGCCATGGTGCATTGCTGTCTTTTCTTTACGTTTTCACTTTATGGTGGAGACGTCGAAGGCATCAGGCTAAGCCTGATCTTTGGGCCGGTTGGGCAAGGAAACGGAATTTTTGACCATGGTAAGTGAAGACAATAAACACAAGGCGCTGAATAGTGTTCATAATATTTATCTCGCTCTTCCCTCAAATAAATTCTCCTCTCTTTTTATATATCTTCCTGTTTTTCAGCAAAAATACACAGGGATTACTGGCGCAGGGTTCACCGTACTTGTTGGTAGCAAGTGCTCCAAAATTCTCGCGCTTTCATTGCGCCCGATATCTTCTCAAAATGATGCATAAGTCAAAATCAGCAATGCGTCTACATGTGCGCAAGTAGCTAAAAGACACATCCATTAGCGAGTTTGCATGTCGATGTTTTCTACTTAGGTTCACTACGGGTAAACATTAGAGTTGCAAATCAGCACTCGTCTCTGTCGTCTCCTCTTATCATCTTCAGTAGCGCCGTTTCATTGCTAAAATCATGCTACGTTCTATCCGTGCCCTGCAGCAGAGGCAGTTGTATTGATGCGGTATGCTCCTTTTAGCTCTTTATTATGTGCTTTTTCTTGAAACACTCAACGGACGAGCACCACCGGAAATGCAAAGCAGCATTCGAAGGCAAAACGTACACAAAAATAAAGAGACGCACGCACGCACGCACGCACGCACGCACGCACATACACACACACATCGCTTGACTCAAGTACGCACGTACGCACAAGCAAAAGCACACGGTCGTAGGCGTACCAATGCGCGAGGAACGGCCGATGGCTACCGAAATAGCACCGGACAGTTCGCAGTCTATATGAGAAGCTTCCAGGCGCAAGCGTAAATGAAGCTTGCCCCCAGGGGATCGATTTATTATCCGCGGTCTTCACCGGGAGTAATTTCCAAATCGAAGCCGGCAGTGGCAGTCTGCACTATTGGCGGAAGCGGCGAGGGTGGTGGTTCGCATAGAATTCGCGCTCCTCGATTTCGACAATCGTCGAACATTGCGCCACGGACAAGAACTTCATGTACGCTTTCGCACTATAAGGCAAGCAATTCAATCCCGAAATTTGCGAAACAGCTCCGTTTGTGGTGTTCGGCTGCTAAGCACGAGGTCACGGGATCAAATCCTGGCCAAGGCGGCCGAATTTCGACGGGGCCAAATGCGAAAACACCCGTGTACTTAAATTGAGGTGCATGTTAAAGAACACCAGGTGGTCCAAATTATTCCGGAGTCCCATACTACGACGGGCCTCATAATCGGATCGTCGTTGTGGCGCATAAAACATTAAATTTAAGATTCGGTTGAAAATTAAGACTGCAGCACATAGAGCATTGATCCGTGTGTGCACACAACGGAACAGTGTGCTAAAGCAGGCTGATGTCATCGCACTTACCCCTGTATCCATAAATGCCCCTTAACTTGAAGCCCATCCTTGAATTAATTAAACAACGCCTGACGTGAACGTGCCCAGGACGCTCATTGCGCTTCCTTTGGCGCGTTGACAACAGGCATCGTTTAAATCAAGTCAAGCATGAGCTTCAAGTTAAGATGCATTCATAAATACGGCGGTTAGTCTGCTTCAAACACAGCGCGAAATTCAAACCTCTTCATTCACAAACTACTCTTTCTCAGACTGGCCAGCTTTTCTTGATCCTTTGCCAGAGCTTCAATCTACTACCACATACCACTGCGATTCAACCTTACTCATTCCTCATTAGAATGGTGGTCAAAATTATTCCGGTGTCCCCACTACGGCATAATAAGATCGTGGTTTTTGCACGTAAAACCCGGTAATTTATTTGTTTAATACAATTACTAGAGGTAACTGTGGCACTGCGATCGGTCAGACGCCACGGAAATGATGGGTTTAGTGCATGTATTTGTCTGAATTTCGTGCTTGCGGCTTCAAACGTTCTTGTGGCTTCGTCTATTACGCTTTATCTCGGCTTAAATTTCAAAGCACCTTATACTTATTTTTTTAATGTAGAAGGTGATAAGACTGTGCGAACACTCGTAATCTCTGCTGATTGCAGTGGTTCCACTTGTCCATGCGTCCACGGCGTAATGGTGTCTATATCGGGACTCTGTGCTAAAGGTCCTGTGTGTCGAATCCTGCCATCGGACAATTTTATTAATGTTTATTCATTTATAACGCAGTATACATTTTTAAAATAATCACTTTGCAAAGTCACGAAGCCATTAATAGCCAGAGCGACGAAGTTTAAGCAAATCCATGTACAACTCATCATTCATATGTTGGCTAAACTGCGCCGCTTGCAGCTCCCGTAGACAGTAGCGACAGAGTTGCCTCTTGTAATGCTATGAAACTGTGTGGTCTTAATAGTCTGCTTGGTGCGTGGACTGGCACTGTTCTTGCAAAGCCAGAAAGGCTGGTCCCGTAACACCTGGCCGTTGAACGAAAGAGCGATTTGTCTGTCATGTGGATCCGGCATAAGCAGTACACCGAGATTTCGCTGTTTCGGGATGTTATTCTGTAAATTGGCAAGCTTCACATCTTGTCAGCTCTGATTGATTGCAATTGCAGGGCTGCTATACGGACTTAAAACGTCAACAACGGCTATTTTATAGAGACTTTAGCTCGGACAGCCAGCCAGAAGTGTCCGGTAAATAATGTGCAGTGAACATACTGGAATTGGACGATGAGTCTGAATTTGGCAATGTCCAGAATAGCACCCGCGGCACGGTAGCGTGCTTGTGTATAGCACTTCCGGAGGAGGCCACATGGGGTGACACTTGCGCTTATCGAAGTGACGAAGACAAGCTCACAAGGGAGAAATGTTGAACCGTAGTTAGGAATAATTGATCGCGTACCGTCCTTTTCCACTAGCTCAACCTAACCCTCAAAGTACAGAGAAGAAAAACTAAATTTTGCACACCGCCACATATTGGGATCAAGCACAGCCCATTGCGGCAAACAGATATCGGGTGCCGGATGCGCTAACCACTCGGTTATCACTCCACTTCCGCTTCTCGTCTATAGTTTGTACGGAGCCTGCAACGTTTGCTATGCAGAATCTGGGAGTGGAGTCGTCTGTGAATGTGTTTTGGAGGCAACATCACGTAACACATATGCAATATCAACGCAGCAGTAACTCTCAACTTTTTCCTATACAAAAAAAGACAGGAAAATTACAGAAACTATGCATTGAAGATTATTGTCCAGCGAATATGTTTCGCAGACCACAGGAAGTCATATAGACACGCCACAAATACTTATGTAGTAGAGTGCTGACGTGGACAACGTCGTACGATGATGGCGGTACAGATTATCGTCGACATCATATTTTGGTAGATGTCATGACAGCGTGACGAGGACTGTGTGACGACGATGAAATGATGACGATTCAGATGATCACAGAGAGACGACGACAGAAACATGATCAAGATTGCATAATGACAATGGAATCGCGAAAGCGGGATGGCATCCCAACGGGTGCGTATCTGCGCTTTCTTCCCCGCTCATTAACTACCGGAGGCCAGATACCCTACCGACCATTAGCTTCAAAATTATGCAGAGCCCACGCACTGTGGGCCGGTCTATATATATATATATATATATATATATATATATATATATATATATATATATATATAAGCGAAGGTGCAGTAGTGAGCCGGCAAGACGAAACGCGCAGCGGTCTCTGACGAAGAATACGTCCCACAAACATCAGCCCATGCGGCGGAGAAAAACATGTGGGCAGCTTGCACTAGTGGTGCAAGGCTGGAGTAAACAGTGGAGCTGGTGATCGACCTAGCTTCTTCCACGTTTTAGTAGGCTTGGCTAAGTTTTGCTAGGAAATGCTAAGTGCTGCTAGGCGCCATTTCTTTAAACCTCCTTGTGCTAGGCACGGTATTCCGAATCGGCTCGCTGCCGACACGCAGATTCTTGCTTGGCCGCGCGACGCGCTTCAAGATGAGTGGCTTCTTCTTCGGGTGTCCGGATCTTCTTTGTTCGTCCAATGTCAAATCTGGATGTACTCGCCACAGAGTCAACGAGAGCTCTTCCGCCCCAGAAAGAAGAAGAAGAAGCCCTCGCGGCGGCTCTGAGCTTTATCTCTCGGGTGACGTCACAGCCAAGCTGCGCCTCCACACTTGCCGGGGCGTGGCTGTTCGAAACTTGCCCAGCTGCCACCAGAGGCGCCGGCTGCAGTCACGGACACCGCGCGCGTTCGGCGTGAACGCGGGAAAACGCGGACGGCGTCGGCAGCCGCTCTGCGCGTTGCCTCGTTGGTGCTGCTGCAATTTATTTCTCTCTCTCGCTCTCATTTTCTCTTTCCCTCTCCCGAGCATAGCGCGCGCAGCGCGCATGCTCTCCTTCCCTCTCCTTAACGTCCCATCTCAAGGCAGTATGTGTCCGGCATGGAGAGGAGGCGAAGCACACGCTGCTCCGCGAGGTGGTTGCTAGGCAACGCGCGGTGACGTCATCGCCAGGCGCACTTTATTTTTCACACTACGGGGCCTAACCAAGAGCTTAAACAGCTTCGCTGTTAAAAGTGAACCGGTGCCACCACCAACCATTCGGGGCCAGAACACATTCAGATGACACGAAGCTCTCCCGCGACAGCACGGGCGTCTCAACGTGCGCGTTCAACGACAAACGCGCCCTGCAACTTGCTTTCACGAGAGTACGTGCCCTTTGCATTTCTGTGCTTGCATCAGCAGAGAAAGTCCGGCCGCCGATCTCGAAAAAAGGCGTAAGAGCCAAATAAAGCTATTGGCTTTCAAAAGAACCAAGAAACCACGACCAGACACGTTCCAAGCGAGCCAATGGCATCGAGGGCGAACGGGTACAGATGCCCGGGGCGTACCGCCCGCGTGTCTAGTGCAATAAAGGCAAACAATAAAATACCGCGCAGCGATGCGAAGACCGGAGAAACCATCGGAAAGTGCGTGCCAGAGCTACTCCACTGGAAAGCACAACCAATGCCATATACAAGCGCATCGAGCCTACAGTTGTCCGTTACAGGTCGCTGCTGTTCGATAATGTAAAATCGTAATTGTATTGTAGCTTAATCCTAAGTGCATTGTACAGAATCTTACTTTAATAGTTATTGGAAGCAAACGCAGAGTTTGACCACCGATTCTGCCAAAACAACTTCAGGCACACGTGTAGTGTGTGTGATCGTTTGTGGCTTCGAGAAGGCGTGATCGAACTATCTGAAAATAAATTCGAGAAACAGCCCCGCTGCGAGGAGCCATCTTTTCGTAAGCAGTACGAAAGAAGTATTTAATAATTCTTTAACCGGCTATTATGCTTTCCGCTTTTGTACAGTTAACTTCTTAGCTTACCTTTTCAATTTTCTTCTTTAAAATATACGCCAGAGCCCGTATTCACAGAACGTATTTATAAACTAGAATTTTTCGTAAGAACGAATTACAGCCGATCACAATGCCGGACATACAATTAGCGAAGGCGGCCAGCCAATGGTAAAGATCACTTATGAACGAAAAGCTGTGTGAAATCTGCTAACAAGATTAATCTACTGAGACAAGCGGCAACTCGACGTTATTAAAAAAATTCTAGGGTTTTACGCGCCAAAACCACCATATGATTATGAAGCACGCCGTAGCGGAGGACTCTGGATTAATTTTGACCACCTGAGGTTCTTTAACGTTTCATGTAATAGTTCAGCGGAAATCCGCTAGGTGGAGATAAGTAATTAAGGGAAACCCTTAGGTTCCCTTAGGTTCTTTAACGTGCACCCAATGCATGGTACACGGGCGTGTTTGCATTTCGCGCCCATTGAGATGTGGCTGCCACGGCTGGAACCGAACTCGCGACCTCGAGCTCAGCAGCGCAACACAATAGTCAATAAGCTACCGTGACACCAATGTTATTTTCCTATTAACAAAGCAACCTTCGGGTGTTTTACGTGCATTCTATGTGCTTGCAAGAAGCACCGACGTGTGACACATTACATCCAGTTACTATCCGGAGAGTTGGATATGCATTGCGCCCACTGTATCTGTTACGAGCCGCTAGTGAGTCTCGGATCCAATGTGCTTCGGTCGTACCTGCACCCTCCATCTTGCCCAGACATCCAAGGTACCTTCTTCGAGAAAGTGATCCTGTATGCACGCATGAGTGATCCAGCTGACTAATTGTGAGGTCCATAATCCTTACAACCCACCACTTTTCCTTTACACTTATTCAGCCTAAGTCGAGAAATTATTATATCCAAAGGCCAAAATAAGCACGTAAAGCGAGAAAGCAAGCCAACAACCAAGCAAAAGCACATCTTTCGCCGACCGTAACATGTGTGAAGCCACACTTTTACACTTTGCTACTGTAGATCACACTTAGTTCATAGTTTGTAAAACAGAAACCATGTAGCTAATAAAAGAATTACCTCAGGAACGCGGCCTTTGTTATCACTAAGTGTTCGCACAGGATGCGGGGGAAAATGGGCACTAGTAGAATGGGTCAATATGACACAGGAGTACAGTTGGAAAGTGGTAGACGTTGTTGTCGTCGCTGATTCAGTCCCGGCTGCTCTACACCGGGAAAGAAGAAGGCAGAGCAGGTCAGGAGAAAATAGAATAAATGGGAGCCATGGTGACTTGCACTCTTGTCAAAAGCGTGCCGAGAAAGCAACGCCGTGATGTAAAGAAAGTGAAGAAACAAACGTGTTTGAGGTTGGATTGGCTGTTCCCGGATATAAATGCTATATGTATCCCATTCACTGAAACAAGACAGCGACAATTGAAAACACACACACACACACACACACACACACACACACACACACACGCTCACACAGACGCACACGCGCACGCACGCACACACAAGCAAACTAACACGGACAGTTCTGGGGTCTCTACATCTCTTCGAAGAGGCCGTGTAATTGATGGCGAAAACGAAAAAATACCCTGATCCTTGCACCACCGCACACAAGCGTGATTGGGGCGAAGTTGGAGAAAGTTCGCGTGGGACCACTCGGGTCCAGGGCTCGAGGAAGTTGGGAAGCAGAGCCACGGAGCTTCCCTCCTGGGATACCCACGCTCCTTACTCTCCTAGGGGACTCGTAACCTACATTTCCACAAGGACACGGAGTCAGTAGCGTCAGCCATTCGCGGGGTGCTTTACGTGACTGCCCTTCGAATACAGAGAAACGGTCGCAGGGATGAGCGCCATGTTAGGACGTGCATATTTATGATTTTCGGCCCATTCCCACGCGCACGAGCGAAACCAGGCTTCCTTACTCGCTAGTTGCCCCAAATACCCGGAGGCATTCCCTCTCGCGACCCGCCCCCAGTCTCTCGGAATGGGAATAGCCAGAGGCAAAGCCCTCAGAGCTCACTGGCTTAAGAAAGCAAGGTTCCACTTTTTTATTTCTTTATTGTACTCATCCTTCTGACGAGATTCGGCCTACGCGACATCCATGCACCTCGGCGTGCCAGAGCGAGCGAAAGGCGCACAAAGGAGGCGTGATGCGAGCCCGGCACGTCCGCTGCGCGCTGTGATTGGAAGCGGGAGAGAGCGAGAAGAAAGGGGAAAGCCGGCACGGCGCTGACCGAATCGGAGCTTCCGAGGATGGACGCGAGAGTTATCGGCGACGTGCACTCCCAACGAACGCTGTTGCGTGCTACGTGACGTACACAGGCTTCAAAGTCTCTTTGGCCCGCCCTATCCTGATACCACGTAACAGAACGACGAAACGAGAAATAATAAGTGTAACGTTAAAAGACACGAAGCTGGCACTATGGATGAACGAGAAAAGTGGTGTAGCTAGTGTTCTAGCAGTTGAGATCAAGCGGAAGACGTCAGTTGGGCTGGTCATACATTCGCAGCACAGGTAACTGATCACTCGAGATCGGTTATCTCGTAATCTATCATTACCAACTTGCCCGGTTGTCAGCTTTATTTTCACTATTGAATAATTCACTTATTCAGTGATTCATTAAAATATTTTTTGTACTTTGCTTTAGATATTCTGATTATTGATGCATTGTAGAGAATAGCGCCTTTTCTTATTGCTACACAAACGCCAATGTGCCGGTTTGAAAAAGCGCATTACGACAACAGACGCACTGCAGATTTCAGTGACGAACGCTTCTTTCAGCCACCATGGTGGACCTTGCAGAGCAAACGCAAGCTGTATTCAACATTAAAGCGTGTTTACTCACAAGACACGACGTGCTCTACCATGTTGAAACTCGCCACGGCGCCACAATATGATTAGAGCCACGCAGCGAATTTCGACGTCGTACGCGTCCCGTATCTTGTAACTTCATCGTCAGCTTAGAACATAAGCGCACTCACTCTTTATAAGTCAATTGTCGCTATGCGACCCGGGTAACGCGCCAAGTTCCTCAAAGCGCTGGCTTGCACGAGGAAAATTCGTAATGGTGTTTTATTCCAACTTTTTAGGCATTCATCATGGTTAGAGCATCGGACTTCTTTGCTGGGGAACCGGATTCAAAACTAACCATTGGACATGTAATTTTTTTTATTATTTTTTATTATTCAGCGACAGCTTCCACTCGGCGCAGCTGTGTAAGTAGGTAAGAAACCGGTATGAGCATCTTGGAAGCGACTTCCACGTTTTTTATTGCGATAGCAATTATATGGACACTTCAACCGGATTTCTGCCGTCGCCGTCGCCGTCGCCGTGAGGTTTCCTATAGATAAAATCTTCGCCGCACGCCGTATGCCCGAGCGGAAGAGTGCGGGGACGCGCGCTATCACGGAGAGCGAACGCACTCAATCTCCCACGCGCAAGCAAGGAAACGGGAAGCCAGCGCCGGAGGGAGCGGGGGGGGGGGGGGGGGGGGGGAGGCGCACTTCTACTCTGCCAACAACCACGCTCGTCGCTCGCTCGCACCGTCGCTTATCTCCACACGGCTCTGACCTTTATGCGCCGTGCATTCGCCGCTCAGTTTCCGTTGAGGCGATAGACCGCACGTACCTTCGCCCGCTGCTGCGGCGTATGCGCTTGCTGCCAGCGTTTTGACAGTCGTTGTCTGCAGTCATTCAGTATGATCTATTCATGTTTGTTTGTGCGCGCTCACACCACGCTTGTTCAATCAGTTTGTAATAGTCGGGCCACATTTTCCAACGCACGCTACACATGCAATGCTGCCCGGGTCGGCAGTGCAGCGCTACAGGTGTGTCCCTTCGCGCGCGCTGCCCACGGGAAGCGCTTCTCATCAACACCACCGTTTCACACGCGTCTTCTCGTGGTAATCGAGTCTCTCTTCATGTCGGTCTACCTACGCCGCAGCACACCTGCTTACTTAATCAGCTCATGTTTACTACAATTCATATTGCTACCAAAGCCGCTCACCTTACTTCGTATGACATTGCTGTGTTGCTATCGCATTCATTGCTTCGCCCTTAGGGCAAAACTGTGACATTTTTTTTTCTTTTTCTTTTTAACTGAAGCTTTATAGGCTCACAAGTGTCGGTGGTGGTGGTGGTGATGGTGGTGGTGGTGTCACGCTGAAAAATGGGCTGATCCTGGAGATTGTGCAGAAAGGGTCTAAGCTCAATGGCACATATCAGGGACAAAAAAGAGAGAAAGAGAGAGAGATAAAGAAATAGAGAAAGGGAGAGAGAAAGAAAGACAAAAAGAGAAAAAAGAGAGATATAGAGAGAAAGAAAAAAGAAAGAGAGAGAAAAAGAAAGAGAGAGAAAGAAAATCACCACGAAGGTCAGATACACACACGACAAACTTCGCTTGCCCCCATTTTCTCGACAGGGGAAGGGCTGCTGATTTTTTTTTTTTTTTTACATCGTTGCACTCCATTTCACAAAACCAAATTTATGCTTATAAATGTGATGCTTTCATGGCTGTTGTGCTAATATTGCAATGTGACAATCCCAGTTTCTTCTGCTTAAAACAATCCCATGTCAGATTTAGTGCGCCTCCCCGCCAACAATTTATTAGTAGTAGTAGTACGGGGAGGGCGTCAAAAGGCCCCATTGGCGCCTTTTGCCTCGCTCCGCTTGGCAGAGATCTATACATACGTAGATATGTGAATGACTCTTAATTGTATGTGTGCATGTGTACGAATTCATGTACTTGTACTCGTACGTCTTTTCTGTCAAAATAAATACTACTACTACTTCTACTACTACTACTACTACTACTACTACTACTACTACTACTACTACTACTACTACTACTACTACTACTGCTACTACTACTACTACTACTACTACTGCCACCACCACCACCACTACTTCTACTACTACTACTACTACTACTACTACTACTGCCACTACTACTGCTACTGCTACTACTACTACTGCTACTACTACTACTACTGCCATTACCACTGCTACTACTACTACTACTACTACTACTACTACCACTGCTACTACTACTGCCACTACTACTGCCACTACCACTGCTGCTACTACTACTGCTACTACTACTACTGCTACTACTACTACTGCCACTACCACTGCTACTACTACTACTTCTACTACTACTGCCACTACTACTGCTACTACTACTATTACTACTACTACTGCCACTACCACTACTACTGCTGCTACTACTACTACTACTAAATTGTTGGTAGGGGAGGCGCAGGGAGGTTGATGATGGTGAGGTGCACGACTGCTGTAGGCGGCGACGGGGAGTATCAACAACCTACGTCACTTTGGTGTCTTCAATACCGGTGCGCCATCCGGTTTGGATTACCTTTAGCGAATGCTAGTAACTTCTAGGAGAACCATGCTTCTACTTTTAAACATGGAAATCGAGGGAGGTTTATTTTAGGAATTTATTTGCGGATAGTGCATATGGGTGCCCACAAAATTGCAAGAAGCGCAGCGAAGTGACGAAGGACGACACCGGTGGAGGTCTGCTACTGCGCCAGAATGTTTATTACAAGTTTCATATTTATGCACTCGGAAAAGTTAAATATAGTTCAGGAAATATCACCAATAAAATTTCTTACACAGGGAAGCGTATGCAAAGTATTAGAATTAAGAGAAAATAATAGAGAGAGAAGCTTGGCTGCATTTTGCTTTCAGGTTAGATGAGAGTATTAATAAAAAAAAAGTTATTCTATCGGTAAACGAAATGGTAACCAAACTTCTCATTGGTCCCTTCTCTCTGCAATTTAGAAGCAGTATCAGCGAAGACAGCGTTTAGGCAGAGATAATGCGGGTCCCCGTTCAACGCCTACTGTTGATTACGTAGCAAGGACGTTTCATAGCCAGCCATAATTTAACAAGAGAAAGCCTTCTAGCTAACATAACCTTAAAGCAGAACGTTAGTTGTATCACAAACAAGCTCAAATAGTGCGAGGTATTACCTAAACATTTTCGCTGGATATAAAAGAAAAAAATAGCCGACAAGCTCAATTGTAAGATGTGTGTGATGAAGACACCAAGCAAGCAAGCAAGAAAAAAAAAACGGGCAAGTTTGCACCCGGATCTGCAAAGCTTAGGCACAGCGAAATAGTCGATCCTCAAGTCTTGTCAAAAATAAAGCCTGCAATACGACGGTTGGCCTTTTTGAAGTGTTTTTGTAGCTTTTCGTAACACCTACTTTAAATAGAACTGACTATCTCAAATATCAAGCGGAAAACTGGAGTGCCGCTGAAATATTCCAAGTCAGCAATGTCTTTGTGACGGGCACTAAACTCGGCTGCATGTTTCCACTGTCACGTGAAACTCAACAGCTCTGCGCCTGTTGTCATTCAGACGAAGTCAACTGAGATCAAGTTAACGACAATGACTGCATTGACGGCCTGCAGAACTTTCTGTACAATACCTTCTGCACTCGAACTTATTTGTCAGGAACTCCTGGAACAATGAAATGTTTTCTGCGATTTTAAAGATCAGACCGATTCTAAAGACGATTCGCACGCATACGAGGCGCAGTGCGTCGCCTAACCGATGAACAAGTGGTCTCGGATATTCTACGATATTACCATTACGACAATGGAGATGACGTAGTTTTTCAGTCGCTTCCGGGACTGTATTAGTGGGATTGACTGCGCCGACAATGCCACCCGACCTCCACATGAAAATGGTCGGTACGTTTTGATTCCATTTTCGCTAAATGACGATGCAGCTGGGCTTCGCTCGATGGCCCGTGAATGTACATTGCCCCTTTGGGACTCGAACGTTTTCGCCATACCTCTTACATGTTCATTTTTCCCTCAGCTGGTGCTAGAGTGGGAAGAGTTCCGTTCGTTGAAGCGCGGTGGGTTATCATGCATATTCATTGGTGCTGATGATGATAGCTATTGACCAGTTTCTATTCTCGCGATAATGACTGCGTAAAGCGACACGAAGACCCACAGCCCCGATTCATCGTTTATGAGTGTAGAAAAAAAAGCACGATGCACTGTGATCCTAAGGCAAGGAAAGGCATCACGTCTCTATACGGAGCGTCGTAATCCGATTACACCGTGTCTCTGTCGCAAGAAGCGAGTGTCCCTAGAAAACTTGCATAGATCCCGGAAGATACACTCCCAAAGAAAGCCCTCTCGTACTTCGCTCGGACTGGCGAGGACGACGTGTCCGCTATGCGGCAGCAATGACGCTGATACGCTGATCAATTTATGAGCGGGCGCGCCTCGCCATCGACGCGCCTAGCGAGCCATCAAGAAAGCGGCTACCGATGACGATGCGTTCGCTTCCGCCGGTGCCTCCCGTCTTTTCTGCGTAGAGTAGCGGCCCAAGTTTCTAGCCGGGTCGACGTCTCGGGCCTTCATTAAAGGCTTCGCTTTTCTTTCTTTTTTTTTTCATCCTCTCCAACTGGCGGGCAAGCGTGCCATTAGCCCGATACGTGCCCAGGTGTGCCAAGTGTATAGCACCGACGGCGGCCACGCGCACAATCAGCCTGAGTGGCTAAGCGCGAACGGGACGCCCCGCGGGAGGAAGTGCGCTCGAGTTTGCATTTATTGAGATCGGGGCTTCTTCGTGTACGGACCAACTCCATTCTACGTGCATCCGGTAGAAGACGGCCGCAAGATTGCGACAGGATGGCGCGCAGAGTCTGTGCATGCAATGCTAAGCCACTGGCGAGGGCTAATTTTTTTCGCTCGATGAGAGTGTTAGTAGGAGGAGGAGAACAAAAGAAAAAGAACACGGGAAGACAGGGAGGGAAGCCAGTGTAAATACCGGCTGGTAACCCTGTGCTGGGGAAAGGGTTAAAGCGTGTTAGGGTGACGTGTGAAATGTGGTAGACATGACAGAAGGAGAAAATAGATTTAAAAAAAGAAAATAGGGCAAAAATTGTGCACACTAACGCGATGAAACGAATTACAAGTGCTGGAGAGTATCGTTTAATGTACAGGAAAAATCTGGTCAACGTGGAAAGGTGGAAGCTATTTGCACCATGCCCTGTTTTTTTTTTTTTTTTTTCAAGTTCACACCTACATAGCCCTACGACGTTCCTAGCTTGAAATACTAGACATAAAGAGCTTTAGGAAGACACGTGCAGTTCGCCATTTTATTCTACTCAATTGAAACTCGCCTTCTTCTTCTTATCTCCCCAGCCCGCTTCTTCTTCTCGTAAATAATAGCCTGCTTCAACCTTCCGGACTTATTTTATCGATGCCTCGTGACGTAATTGCCTCTTGACATTGCCTATTGATACGATTTCTGGTTGGCCGGATGCACCCAGGCACCAGACATTCTTAAGCATACCATGCGGGGTTGCAGTCCTTACAACTTGAAATGGTCCATGAAATTGGGCATTCTGAGTTCCAATTTTTTTTGTTATTGTTGAATAATATGTATTCTTCCACTTTTATATCAGGAATCTCATCGCTGTGCCTCTTATCAAAGTTATTCTTCATCCGGTCTCTGTATTTATTTGTATATTTAATACTCGTTCTTGCCTCAACGAGTTTCAGTTTGTTGGGAGGCTCAGTTCGCGGTGTGCTGTAAGTGTAGGTGCAATCAGCCAGGCGGCAAAAAGGGGACTACAATCTTAACTCCTCGAGTGAAATTGGTTATGATGTCTTACAGCTCCCTCCACACAGCACCTCCAGCCACCTGGGAACTTTGAATACATTTTCATGTACTGTTTGATGTCCCATATTGCCCGCTCGGCAAGCCCATTCATAGCAGGATGGTATGGTGCGCAAAATACGATTCCCATTCCATGGTCCTTCGCCCATCTCACTAGTTTCGCGCCGAGGAAAGCAGACCTGTTGTCGCGCATTATTGTCTTCGTGTCTGTGAGTTATTCGTATTCGAGAAGAGCAATTACACTGTTTGCATCTTCCCGCCCGGCTGTAGCCATGATCATTCTTGTACATTCATCTATGGTCAATAGAAAATCTTGTGACTTTCTTGTACTTTCCCTCTTTTTGTTGAGCTGAGCAAAGTCCAATTTGACAACTTCAAATGGCTTGCGTGAATGCTCTGGCATCATCATAACATCTGTTGGTTGTCTGAACTTCACCTTATTCACCTGACACAGGTGGCATGTCCGAACGTAGTTCTTCGTGTCATTCTTCATACTTGGCCGAGCTAATCTCTTCAAGTGATTGCTATAAGTACGCCAAAAGCCGTCATGTCATCGTGACTCCGGCGTATCGTGATAGAGGTCAAGAATTTTCGGAACCATTGTCCGGGGGACATGATATTTTTCACCAATGAACTTAATTTATTCGGCACCTTCCCAAAGATTGACATTATTTATTTGTGCCGCGTTTGTACTTGTCTCGTGCACAAGTTTCCTAGACAGTGCAACTGCGTCAGTGAGGGGTGGACCTGGGCGTTGACAAACGGCAAAGTCACATAACTGAAGATAATTAACCTATCTCGCAATGTGTCCTTTTGATTGGATCATACTGAAAAGGTTTGTCAGTGCTTGATGATCCGTATAAAGGGTAAACTCTGCCCCCTCTATGTAGGTTCGAAAGTATTGCACAGCTTTGAATACAGCTAAGGCTTCCTTTTCAGTGGTATTATAATTCCCCTCAGTGCGCTTCAACGTATAAATACAGTATCCATCTACATGATGGCTGCTTTTATCGGCCTGTTCAAATTCAAATTCAAGTTTATTACATACTTAAAAGGTTACATAGTTGTATAGTTGTGCACATACAGAAGAAGGTTCCAAGGTTTTAATCACCGTTGGCGGGACCTCCTGTGCAAGTATAATAAGCAAAACTACCAAGTAAAAAAGCAAGCAAACGAGAGAGCACAAACATTACAAAGGAAAAATACATGTAAGTAACAATAACGTTCACTGGTAGATGGGATTATTTATAGTTTAAAAACAAAAATTGTTTTAGGTTTTTCTTAAACATTTGCAAACAAGTAACAGATTTCATATGCGTCGCTAACCTATTCCAAAATGTTACTGAAGAAAAAAGCAAAGTGGATCTACCATAATTAGTACGGATACTAGGCAAGAGCAAGTTACGATCAGTAGCGAAGCGAGTAGAATTGGGATTAGAGAGCACATGTTGTGGAAAAATGTCCAAAGTGAGGTCATGGTTATAAATTTTAAAGAATATAATGCCTATATTATAAATATAAAGGCTAGACAAAAGCAAAATATTAATATGAACAAAAATGGGAAAGGAAGGTGAGCGCCGTGAAGCGAAATTAATAATGCGAAGTGCTTGTTTCTGGAGTTTAATCAATGGGGAGAGGTGAACGGAGTATGTGTGACCCCATGATGAGATACAGTAGCTTATATGACTGTGCATAAAGGCGCAATATAAGTGTTGTGAGTACATGGAGGCGGAAGAAGAATCTGGTTTTAAGGAGGGCACATATGCCAAAAGATATTCTAATGCAGACTGAAGAAATATCTGTATGAAACCGAAGATGAGTGTGAACAATGACTCCGAGAAAAGTAACATGATTGGATGAAGTTAGAGCCTGGTCGTGGATGAAAAAACACGGAGACATCTTTTTTCTGTTTGGTGAATGAAAAAGCATAAAAGAAGATTTAGAAGGGTTAATTGAGAGCCGGTTTGCTGCACACCACAGCGTAAGGGAATTTAAATCTGCTTGTAACTTGTAAATTAAGACGTTAAGGTCAGGGCTGTGAGCAAAGATGGTGGTGTCGTCTGCATATAAAATACACTTATAGCTGGACAGGCAATAAGGCAAGTCATTAATGTATGTTAAGAACAAAAGGGGTCCTAAAATAGATCCTTGGGGAACACCTTTAACCATATATGAGGGATTAGAAAAACAATGATCAACACCAACAAGCTGCCGTCTATTAGATAAAAAGCTTTTTAGCGGTGATAGCACTGGCCCAACAATACCATAACACTCAAGTTTCAAAAAAAGAACGTTATGATCAATAGAACCAAAAGCCCTTGTTGCACCATCTTCTGGTAGAGAATGTACCAGTAGCGTAATATATATAGGGGAATACGCAGAATAGGGTCCGATTATATCATCCGCACCAATTCACATTAAGTATTTTCGTATTACTCGATCATCCCAATGGAAAGGTGCCTTTTGCGTCAGGCGGGTAAGGCACCTTGTTCTGGTCCCGTAGTCCTGAACGACCTGAAATGTCCGGCCAGGCCTAGAAATACTCTCAAGGAGTGCACGTCACAAGGCTTCGCAAGCCTAGAGATTCTTTCAACAAACTCTTGTGCCGAGCTTTTCGTGCATCCATCGCAGGCTCGGCCAAAAAACACGACCTTTTTCTTGAAAGAATGCGCTCTTCTTAAAGTTCAATTTCAGATGAACCATGCTCAGAGCGTGCAGAACCTGTGAGAAGGGACTCTGATGTTCTTCCTTTGTCCTTGAAAAAGTATCAGCATCGTCATCAGCCTATATTTATGCCCACTGCAGGACGAAGGCCTCTACCTGTGATCTCTAATTACCCCTGTCTTGCGCTAGCTGATTCCAACTAGCGGCAGCAAATTTCCTAACTTCATCACCCCACCTAGTTTCCTGCAGTCCTCGACTCCCTTCCCTTGGTATTCATTCTGTAACTCTAATGGTCCACCGCTTATCCATCCTACGCATTACATGGCCTGCCAAGCTCCATTTCTTCCTCTTTATGTCAACTAGAATATCCGCTATCCCCGTTTGCTCTCTGATCCACACCGCTCTCTTCCTGTCTCTTAACGTCAGGCCCAACATTTTTTTTTCCACCGCTCTTTGTGCGGTCCTTAACTTGTTCTCGAGCTTCCTTGTTAACCTCCAAGTTTCGGCCCCGTATGTTAGAACCGGTAGAAAGCAATGATTGTACACTTTTTTTTCAAAGGCAGTGGTAAGCTCCCAGTCAAGATTTGGCAATGCCTGCAGCCGTATGCACTCCAACCCAATTTTAGTCTTCTGTAACTTTCTTTCTCATGCTCAGGGTCCACTGTGAGTAATTGACTCAGATAAACGTACTCCTTTACAGAGTCAAGAGGCTGACTGGCGATCCTGTATTCTTGTTCCCTTGCCAGGCTATTGAACATTACCTTTGTTTTCTGCATATTAATCTTCAACTCCACGCTTACACTTTCTCGGTTAAGGTCCTCAATCGTTTGCTGTAATTCGTCCCCATTGCTGCTGAAAAAGACAATGTCATCTGTAGACCGAAGGTTGCTGCGATATTCGCCGTTGATCTTCACTCCTAAGCCTTCCCAGTCTAAGAGCTTGAATACTTCTTCTAAGCATGCAGTGAATAGCATTGGAGAGATTGTGTATCCTTGCCCAACCCCTTTCTGTCTTGATAGGTAATTTTCTACTTTTCTTGTGGAGAACCAAGCTTGCTGTGCAACCCTTGCAGATATTTGCCAATATATTCACGTATGACTCCTGTACTCCTTGATTACGCAATGCCTCTATGACGGCTGGTATCTCTACTGAATAAAATGCTTTTTCATAATCTATGAAAGCCATATATAGAGAGGTTGATTGTACTCCGCAGATTTCTATATTACCTGATTCATGACATGGATATGATCCATCGTAGAATATCCCTTGCTGAAGCCAGCCTGTTTTCTTGGTTGGCTGAAGTCAAGTGTTGCCCTGATTCTATTGGAAATTATCTTGGTGAAAATTTTATACAATACTGAAAGCATGCTTATGGGTCTATAGTTCTTCCATTCTTTAACGTCTCCCTTATTATGGATGTGTATAATGTTGGCGTTCTTCCAGCTTTCTGGTACACTTGAAGTCATGAGGCATTGCGTATGAAGGGCCGCAAGCTGTTCAAGCATGATATCTCCTCCATCTTTAATTAAATCGACTGTTATTCCATCTTCTCCAGCAGATTTTCCCTGGCTTACAAAAGCAATTGTACCCAAATACCGTCTCAAGGTGTCAGTCATGACCTTTTGGAACCAGGCCAGAGAGTTCTTCCATCTGATGAGTAAACAATTGTACAGCTCAAAGGGAGTGACAAAAACAGTGTATTGGTAATCTTTTTTTTAACGCGATAGCGTTTAGGGTCCCGTGCCGCAGAAAATCCGGCGTCGGCAACCGGCGTGTGATCGCGGGTGGCGGTGAAAATCATCCAACCACATCGACCGCGCAGGCCCTTCACGTGGTGCAAGGTTTTGGTGAACATAAATTGAATTTATCACAGTGAAATTCGTCAGAAAAATGGTTGCGTACAACTTTACCATTCGGCGTCGGATTCGCCGTCGGATTGTACAACAGTCGGCATCGGATTGTAATTTGAATGTACGAGAAAACCTAATTCTTCTATGAGGAAACTCAAACACAAACCCCTTTTCCAGCATTTCTACCAGACCTGCGCGCGTCGGTGCAATAGCAAACAATTAATAAAATAATAAAATAGGTGCTAGGGCCTTCGCATTTTAATATAACACTTATATTTCCCCTGGAAAATTGTATTTCCAGCAATGCATTTCAGTTCAAAAGTGAAGCCGACTTTAAGGGGATAGGTGTAAGCTTGGTCTTTGTAAGCTGGCTTTCCCACGTTCAGTGTTGCAGTGAATGAAGCCTACTTGCCGTATGCGAATGATGCGATGCGAACGGGTCCCGATAACGCTATCGCGTTCTACTCTTAAAGGCGAAGCTTAAGCGTCCTCCAATTTTTGTAAGCAGTATTTGCCAGAAACCTTTGTAAAGATCTATTAGTGAAAACCAATGGCGACCTCCGGTTTCATGCATTATGGCATCGATTTTTGGCATCGGAAAACGTCGGTTTTGTGGTTAAGGAGCTCTATAATCTGTACACAGACAGAAGGTACGGTCTTCTTTGGGGAGCATTAGTATCAGGCGAAGCAAAAGGTGATACGGATGACCGAATGATGTCAGCATCCAACATTGCTTGCTGTTCTTTCTTTAACCACGCTCTTTTACAGCGAAGCTGTTTATGTGGACCCTGTGCCTCGTTGTCGGACTTCGCTAAAAGAGGGGCCACGTGACCTAGCGGGAGAGGAGAGAAAAAGAATAGCTCAACAGGGAGAAAGGGGTTGATTGAGCCCTTTGCCTCTGTGAAAATGCTGGGAGGGGGTTCAGATGCAAAGGAGAACGGGGAGGGGGGTTGACGTAAGTCGCGCCGTCCAATATTCACGCTGGAGAGGGAGAACGTGAGGCGCGCCAACCAATGGCGGTGTAGGAAAAAAAGTAGGTCAATGGGGGAGCGGCCTGGGAGAGGAGTTCGCGTTAGCGTTGGTTGTATATACGGAGCTTCGGTCAAGGACGTTTGCCTGGGAGCGTCGTAGAAAAAGCGCGAGGAACGCGCTAGGAACACCGCCGCCCGTAAGTAGTAGGGAGCCTACATGCAAGCGCTGTAGCGTAAGCATGTCACCACGCGCAGCACGCAAACGCGAAAATGAGGGGAAAGAATGGTGAAACGAAAGATTTACAATAGAGACTGCTTGTGAAGTTTGACTTGCATGGTGTAACACTCGGTATAACTAACACAGCTTCGCTTTTCGACCATCTTCATGAAGTGGAAGGAGCGGTTATTTTTTTAGATGACATGTTGTAAGGGGTTTTCTGACCACTGTTTTATCTGCGAGTACAAAGGGCACTGCATGAGTCCTCATTGCTGGAGGGTAGCTTCCGATGCAAACAAGCTCGGAGTACTTCTCGTGGACATCTTCAGCATTATTAATTACTCGTGGCACGCTTGCCACGTCTTTGTGAGTCTCCAGTCTTGCGTTGCCTTCAACTAACACCTCATCGTCCCAGTAAAGGGTAACGTTTAACTTTTATTGCGATATCAATTACATGGACACTCAAGGAGCATTTCGACAGTCGCCGTCGCCGTGAGGTTTCATATAAAGTCCACGAGTGATAAAGTCGTCGTCGCACGCCGTAAGCTGTCTGTGCGAGTGAAAGCGTGCAGGGGTGAGCCGGCGATCGCGGCTCAATCTCGCACACGCAAGGGCGCGAAGAAGGAATGAAGCGCGCCGTATTCCAGTCGTGCGCAACGCTCCGGGGAGGGTAGGGAGGGGAGGCGCATTCTACGCCGCGCGCTCCCGCCTGGACGGCTGAATTTTAAAAGCCATCTGCGACGAGGGTAGAGTCCGCCCTGCGCTGTGTTTTCGCGGATTAGTTCACGGTTAGCTCGCTGCTGCTGCCGCGCTTACTCACTACAGCGTTTTGACAGCGAGCTTCCGCGGTCATCGAGTGACATGCGTTCATGTTTACTTGCGCGCGCGTGACACTATGCTTGTTAATTTAGTTAGTATGCCTATGTTTACAAGTTTATACGGCTGATAAAACTACTATCCTTACTTCGTATTGCTGTCCACTAATTTGCTATTGAAATCGACGCTTCGCCTTTCGGGCGAAACAGACTTTTTTCCTATCCGGCCGGGGCAATAAGAAGTCGTACCAGACATAAGGCATCACTAACACTTCGCTACTAACAAGCAGCCAGTGAAAGTGAATGTTTACAGAAGCCCACTTGTTATATGAAGTTAGTATTATCTCTGGATGCGCAATGTTTTACCGGTGTGCAGAACGTTGCCGTCTATCCGTTTTTTGTTAATTATAGGCACGGAGGCTCCACTATCCACAAGGGCACTCATCTCAATGCCGCCGTCAACCTTGATGAGAACATGAAGTAGAAGATACGACGTACCGTTTCTTCGTTTTCTTCTATCTGAAAACGGCTCTTTTGAGGCTGAGCTTCATTTATCTTTTCTAACCCTTTGCTGTAGTAGGGAACTCTGCATTCAGATCGTTCCTTTTCCACGTGTGATACAGGTGACGTATATTGTAGTGCATGTAGCATCTAATGTCTTCGGGGCGCTCAGTTGCACCTGTCTTTGTAAGTCTACAGGTAGCCCATAGATAATCAAAGCAAGCACTGCTGGCAGGGGAAGCTTCGGTTCGGTCACATACAGGCATCACTTCTAAAGAAAACACTACAACAGAGAGCCCCAGAAATATTTGAAACGTAACGCCGCATCCCAGGATTCTAGTACATTTATCTGGAATGCTGTCAAAAATTTTGCTTTCAGGTCTTGTCGCTTCATCCAAGAAATGCAGGTCATACCACTTCCTTGCAATAGCACTGGAGATACCGGGCCATTTTCAATATTTTCTCATCATCAGTCGACCACCCATTGATTTTAGCAGCCTATTCATAAAACAAAAGCCAGTGCTGCAAGTTTTGCAAGTCTCCCTCAAAAGTATCGTGTTCCATGAGGCTTTTTGCTGGCTTATTTTGAATCAGATAATTAACAAGAGCTGTCATTACTTCGTCTTGCTGTTTCATTTGTTCTAGTTGTTCTAGGAGAGCTTTCAAGATGAGGCTTACCTTTTCACCCGACGATTTATCTTGATTAAGTCCATGCTGCATAGGCTCCAGAACAGGCTACTCAGATGTCTGTAGCCTAAGTTCACCTTGACTGCGCCTGTCCGTAGTATGTTTTCGACGCTTGTCGATGCTTTCTCGATGTTTGTGTCAATGAGATTTGCAGAGGTCACGTCACACGGAAGGTCCATCGTAGGCTCATATTGTACTGTGTTGGTGTTGAAGCTTAGGTGACTCGCTGAAGTCTTGTCGACTAAAAATATCACCCACATCTTCTTTATCCATGCCGACTGCACCAAAATATAACGTTCCTAGCTTGCAAAACTAGACATAAACAGCTTTAGGAAGACGGGTGTCGTCGGCCATTTTATCTTCTTGTTCTTGTTCCTTGGTGAAATGGCGCGACCTACTTTGGGGGATATAGACCATGAATTTGGAGGTTCGAAAGACTGTTATTATCAATTTTTTAGGAAGATCAGGTGAAATAAAAAAAAAGTATCTTGAAAATGTGAATTAAAATGGTACGGATATGAATAATCAAATATTTAAATATTGCAGTAAAATTTGTGGGGGCATAAGAAGTAAAAACAACAAATTTAGCACACATTTCATTTTGGCTCGCGCAGAAAGTTGCAGCAGGCTTCACAAACGTTCCTGCGGCTACAGACCAGTATGGGCACCCCAAAGGAAAGAATTACCGGAAGAGTAAAATTTGAACCAGGGTTTTGGAAGGGTTCGTCTAAAAATATTTTCTTTTGGGTATTGAACGGGACATGTTAAAAAGAAGTGTTGGAGAGATTCACGCATTGCATAAAAGACACAGAGATGATATGGCCAGACCAGACCTGTGGTGGTAAACGTGCAGGGGGGGGGGGGGGGGACTCGCCACCGTAATCTCATGATCGTTACTTCAATTTTTCTAGTGGAGCACCATCTGTTGTTCCAAAGAAAATTAAGATGCGAGAAATGAGATGCTGATAACGATAATCCTGCGAAGTTATTTGTAGTGGGTGTGGGTGAATCATTTTAAGCTTTACGGAATATTCAAAAATAGCCTGCTGCGGCTAACGTAATTCTAGTCCTAGAGCTAGATTATACATAGAGGTGGACACGACTGGCACGAGAACACGAAACACCTATTAAAAATATTAACAAATATTACTACCCTTTGAATTCATTACTTTGCGGCACATACTGAAATTTACGAATTGTATCCGATGAGTTTGCAAGGTGTATCCACTTGGAATGAATTTCCAGAATGACGCCAGTTTGGAGATAGGCACCGTCAAACTCGCCATAAAAATGCACTGTTGTTTCAGTTACTTTTTTCACAATACTCTCTTTTATGCACTGAAGCACAAAAATAGCTGGAACACACATGTATTTCGTCCTACTCTTTTGGAATTAACATCTTGAAACTGGTCTCACGCTGGAAATTCATTTCAATTGGACACGTCTTGCAAGCTCACCGCCTGCAATTCGTAAATTGCAATATATGGAGTAACTTAATTATTAGGAAGTTAATTAGTGGAGTTTTGCTATTTATTTGAATATGTGGTTCGATTTTTTGTGCAAGTGTTGTCTGCCACTTCTAGTAATCCATGCCAAGGATAAGAATTTTGCTATCTGCCACAGGCGATTTTTAAAATTTCCACAAAACTTAAAAGTGATCACCCCGTATTACTGCATCGCGTGCAATGATGAAAGCTGACGTTGGTAAAATGGAAACTACAGGACCATCGTGGGATGCTGCTGCGAGTGGATTTGCACATTCATTTAAGGCTATACTTTTGTGTCGTGGCACCCACACTAAACGAAGGAGACGTAAATCTCTTGGGACGAGAGAATAGACTGCTTCCAATGAATTCGACAAGTTGTACGTGGTTAGTGAAGAACAGACAGACCGACTGTAATTACTGTATTTAAAACTCACCTTCGTCTTCTGTTCCCCCCAGCCTGTTTCTTCTTCTGCTCGTAAATCGTAGCCTGCATAACAAAAAAAAACGAATTTCTGCTGCTTTACGATTGTAGGAACTTTCTTTGGCTCCTAATTGTCAGCTTTCCAAACTTTACTAACTGTTTATAAATTTAACAAATCACTAACTTTTCAACTAATTTTTTAACAATTGCAAAATAATTCCAACTCTTGTTACTCGCCTGTTGATGGAGGTATGTAACAGACCGTGCAAGGTACATCGAAAACAAGCATTTTGAATCATCCGGTTGACTTGACCAAACCTTTGAGTACTTCTCTTTCAACCCCGGCAATGAACTTTGATGCGGCACCGGCAGGGCAGTGTGGGTTCAGTCTCTCCACACCGTTATCAAGCGTTTTGTCACTCACTGTGGATCCCAGCGAAGACGCTTGCAAGTGTTTGAAGAAGCGTGAATGCGCATTTTTCACCATGAAGAATGAGAATTTTTATCTAGGAAAAGTTTTCCCGTCATATGGTGAGGCTCTTCTTTACCACGACAGGTGAGTGTGTGAGTACGAACTTTATTCAGGTCCTGAGGAGAAACAATTAAAGCGACAGGTGCTCTGGTTAACACCATAAGACGTTTTCATTCAGTAAAATTTAAACGACTGGTTATGCTAAAGCTGCTTTTTGGCACGTACGTTGCTGTGATTTTTTGTATATTTTGCATTAAATCTTCTTGCAAATTTAACAACGCTGGCGCACAAATTGGCGGCCAACGTTTTGAAGCTTTCGGAAATATTTATTGAAAGAGAAAGACGATTATAGAAAATGGCACAGCCGCAAAAAAAAAAAACTGTAGTTGAAGAACACGTGCTTTCAAACATTTGCACTGTTGAGTAGCGAAAGATACCGTATATATTCGACTAAGGGCCGCACTCGTGTAAGAGCCGCACCTCCAACTTGGCAGCCCGAAATTCTAGAACAAGAAAGTTGAAATAAACGATTTCATAAACACCCGTGTACCGTGCATTAGTTGGACATTAAAGAACCTCGGGTGGTCGAAATTAATCCGAAGTTTCCCACTACGGCACGTCTCATAATCAAGTTGTGTATCTTTTGAGATAGGGAAGTTTGTAAGACGCTGAAGTGCGCAGTGACCTCATTATTTTAATATTTCACTTTCTTTCTTCAAAGCCAGCAAAAATCACGTTAAAGCGAACGTCATGGAAACGACTTCACTCAGCGTTTATGAGTACGCTATACAACATTTCGCAATACCACCTAGGGCCTAAAAATATTTTATTAAAATGTTGCATCATTAAGCGCCTGCGAACAATCTAGCTTTGATCTAATTCCTCTTAGGTGTACCACTCTATTTTAAAAATTTGGTTGTGTTGCTTGAAAATTCGATGTACGTATAGCTGGCCAGATACCCACCAACCCAGCAGCAGCTGCAGCCCTGACAAATACTGGAGTTTTGGCTAGCATAGCTTCGATTTAAAAGTTATTCGTTTAAAAGTTTTAAAAGATTTAAAAGTTAGGTCTTTTGGAAAGCAAGGCCCATCAACAGCCGTAAGAGCCATCACCTCCCTAATTGCGGAGGCCGCTCTGGTAACGGTGTGTACTTATGGGTGCTCCATAAATGAACAAAGAAAACGCATCTTTTGACTACTACGTTAAATTATGCTCGTTTAGGGTGAGGCGACCTTTATCGCGGCATTTAAAAAAATATTATTGCCCATAAATGGGATCATTAGAGAAGGTAGAGGCTTGAAGAAATCGCTTTCACCGCCAGTGTGGCATATGGCAGGCTGAAAGCGCGAACACCTTCGACGTTTTTTCGTGCCAGGCTGACTGTATTTGATAGATGTTTCACGACCTTATAGTTTAAAGCTTGCCTTCATGGAGAATGCGCTTAGGAGGAAGGCCACACCAAACAAATTCGTTCAGTTGTCTAGCTTCGTTAACAATGTCACAACTTCAATGCCGTTGTTTGGTTTTTCTTTTATTGTTTTGCACGCACCAGGAGGTTATCTTTGAAACCTGTCAATAGAGACAATTGAATCTCGCAACTGTTGTAATTATTCGTTGTTCCAAAATTCTTATCTGTCACTTCTTACAACATCAAAGGCACACGCACACGGGTCTGCACGTCTGTGACACCCAAATCTCTATGCATATTCATAAGAACGTAACTGCGTCTTAATTCTAAATACGTGACACAATTATTTTTCTTTTTTTCAGATAAAAGCGACTGCGAACACTAAAGAGCCCGATCTCAGCTGCCGCTATTTTTGGCACTTGCGCGAAGTAAACGCGTCGGGTCGAAACAAAAATTAATGCGCTTTCCTTATCGTCAGAGGCCTTTTTTTTCTTTCTGTTTCTTCTCTGTATTGTTTGAGCATGGTCTTAATATTTGCTTTTCGGCGTTCACACAAGCATGAAGCAGCATTGCTCGCCTCTTTCAAGTTCTCTTCCCTCACAGTGCTTTGTCCTCTGAGCGTCGTCCTAAAAGCTAGCAGTGCGGAAAGGTTAACTCACGTGCCAGCTAGTCAGGGGGCACATTCAGGACGGTCTTAAGACGCAAAACAATCTCGAATTGAGCGGTTAGCGCTAGGCCTTCAATGACCACAAATGCGTCAGCCAAGCCACCAAACAATCGCAGGCCAACGTTAAGAGAGATCAGATTTGCAAACCACTGCTGTAATTAGATGATGTAGCTTACCGAGTCCTGCACGGTTTTACCGTGACAGGGCATTGCCATATACTGCGCCCCGTGAAGGTTTCCACGCAAGCAGCGGCGTCGTATGCACCCCACCAGAAACGCACTTCGGCCACGTCTCTTTGGCGACTCGACACTACTTTCGTATGCTGACAGCATTAAATATGCAGGAGATTTCTGGCTGGAAGCGCGCGCGTTTGGAATTGGAAGCCTTGCGTTTCCTATCGAGAGCAACACCACTGACTTTGACGGTCTGACTTCGCGGAGACGAGCAGTGGTGATGACATCGTGATTTTTTCCAGCAGCATCAGTACAGCTTTCTTTCTTTCTTTCTTTCTTTCTTTCTTTCTTTCTTTCTTTCTTTCTTTCTTTCTTTCTTTCTTTCTTTCTTTCTTTCTTTCTTTCTTTCTTCTTTCTTTCTTTCTTTCTTTCTTTCTCTGTCGATGTTTCCTTACTGCGCATAAAATCGGCTGTTTCCGTAGTGCGCATAAAATCAGCTTTTTTTATTCTTAGGGGCAGGCACAGAGTCGAGTTCGCAATCCAGTGCAGGGCGGTTGCTGCAGCACCTTTCTGTTGGTAGTTAAGCCTTGTGCTTAGATTACAATTTCTAAGCTTCATATTACATGAGACTATGTCTATACATGGCTGCATATTATCTGCCTCTTAATTCCATTATAAACGTAAGTAGCAAGCTCTGAAAGAAAACCGCGCTACTTAGTTTGCTATAATCGAAAACTCGTATTGAAAGAAACTGAGACAAAAGTGACAAAGAAATGACGTTCAAGGTATCAGTGCCACAAAGCACAAGAACTGTAAGAGAGGTCAAGGCGAGTGATTCTTTTCTCCAACTCACCTAGCAGGAACTTCTAGTCGCAAACATGTTCTCAAATCACTCGCTATATTCTGGAACGCGTTTTATATCTTATTGACTGAAACTTTTTCTAATATATCCTCTGAAAAAGTAATGTATTGCGTGTAACGTAGCACCCGTGTTGTGTGCAGCAGCGGTAGGGTTGTAGAGCGTACGCCTACTGCAGACCATCCTTTATTTTCGTATGTGGGCGTTTTATAGAACACACAGAGTTAATTAGGATGCATTCTCGAACCGTTACGCACAGTTGCAGCACGCTCAACAACTTGAGAAGCGGCTAAAGCGCCCATGAAAGCTCATTTCTACTTAGAAAGCGGCGCTAAATCCCAGCAGGTACCTGTTGGAATCCACTCACTTTTACCGCAAAATCGTTTCTACGGAACGATATTTGTATAAGGCATGATACTTATTCCCTAGAATCTATACAATCATTCTTAAACACGCGCAATCAATTGCATGCCTCAGGGTTTTCTTTCACAATTACCAACTGCATGCAGATGATGTTGTCTTGTTCCTCCAATGAAGTATTCGCAGATGACGTTGTCTTGTTCCTCCAATCAAGTATTCTGCATTGCATTTCATAGCAAAGCGCGAAGCTTGTGGTACAAGGACCTGGACACACTGAATTTGATGTTACGCAAGAGCGAGCCTAAATGAAACGAAGCACAAACTCACAAATATTTATTACAGCATTGTCCACTTACTTCTACATATAAACCATCAATATAGCCTGTGAAACGCCCTACACCTGTGAAACGCTTGCTTTTTTTTTTTTTTTTTTCGCGTGCACGAGTGAGCCGGAGCCGTACATTGTAAGGACAATGCCGCACTCCGCTATCGCTGAGTCTGCTACTCAGCATGACGGATGAAAAATAAATTGTCTAATGGCACAGAAGTAATCTTCACAAAATATTTTCGAAGTATTTTTTTTCTCCAGTGGTAACTGGTGGCATGTTCGATATATTTTCGACATATATATTTTTATGCATTTAGGCTTGCGCAACACGTTCTGGCGATTGTAGCCTTATGTGTGTGCACAAACCACCACTTTGTACTCTTTCTCCGCACATACATGGTCATCGATGTTGGGGTACTCGTATACATCGATGTTGGGGTACTCGTATACATCGATGTTGGGGTACTCGTATACATCGATGTTCGGGTACTCGTATACAGAACATGTGATGGACGGCTACCGAAAAGAGTTCTATACGGCAGGGTCGAAATTACAAAAACTCCCACAGAGGTAATAGTATTATTGCGATAGCAATTATATGGACGCTCGAGGTGCATTCCCGCTGTCGGAGCCAATCGGCCGCGCATGCGCGGCTCACGCACGGAGGGCTAGAGGTTTTTCAAAGACGCTGAACACATTTGGCTACAAATTCAACCAATCGAAATGGACAAGCCGCCAACGCTCCGCTCAATCGGCACGGCGGCGGAGCCAGGATAGCGTTCTACCTTGCACACGCACACTGTAAGTGCAGTAGTGTTGCTGCTGCGCTGCTGTGTGTATGCAATGGTCCGAGTGGAACGGGCAGTAAACGCCAAACGTTACGTAATCTAATATTATACTGGGCGCTGACTAACGCCGACGGCTCTCCCCTCGGTCTCGTGCAACATCGAGGTGTGAAGCCTCCAACGCCACTCGCAGTGCTCTTCGTCACACCAGCGATGCGAGACCCTGATTAGCTGCCTGGACGCTGTCCCTTGTGGCCAGCAGGAGATGCCTTGCGTGCTGAGGTCGCCCCAATATAACGCACACGGCCCGAGGGGTTCAAGCATAACGCTAAACCTTGTTATAACTGTTAATTATTTGTTCTTCGGACGAAGCTTTCTTTGCGAACCGTCCCATTTTTTCCTGGCCGTGGCCGCTGGCGGAGCGCTGAATTTAGGCTCCTTAGTTTTGACGAGTACTTCGCACGCAGGACAGCGTTACCACCTTTAGTACCCTTAAAGGCGTCCAGGCTGCTGGGCTTGATTTCTACGGAATTACTAAGTGGTAAAACATATAATACGCAAATATCCTTGTTGTAACAAATATACGTCATCAAGAACACAGTTCATTTAATAAAGCAAACATTTCTAACCTTTCTATGCCTACTTTCCAAATCAATTGGACGCAATCGCACGTATACGTTTGTCGTACCAACGACAGCTACCTTCTTGAGATTATCGCCACGTGTTTAGGATGATGATGACTTACACACTATGGCACATACCCACAACGGGGGATTGGCCAAAAAGCGGCTGGACATTTAAAATAAATAAGCAGAAATTAAGAAATACAAGGACATATAAAAGCTGTCCCAGTTCGAGCATGGGTGTGTGAGAGCAGAAGCTCGGGTGCCAGTTTCCTTTGCGCTTAGACGCAGGAATGAAATTGGCACACTTAGAGCATTTCATTAGTGGCTGCATAAAAAATTTCCTCCACATAGATTTCAATATGTGCCTTAGGTCTCTATAACTTTCTTTCTTTTTTAACGTAGCGTTCTAGCATCTATATCAATTTGCCCACAATAAGTGCCGCGCTTGAAATTTGAAGAGTTTCTTGCAAACGTTCCGAACTTGGCATTGGGAAGGAAGTTTTATAATGTGCAAGCAACCTTAGTGGGCACATCCACGGCCGCGCGCATAAGTGCGCCACACGAACCGCACCATATTCATCCGGCGCATTCGTAATATCCCGGTCAAATTCAATAATGCTGGCGATGGAGGTAGACCTGGAACACGAGGCCGATGACAGAAAGAATTGTTAGTTTCGCCCAAAGGCGAATCATTGAAAGCGATAGAAAGGTTTACCGTTGCGCTGAAGACGTCTCAGAGAGCTGGTATGGTGAGGAGCACCGCCAACAGCGTTGCAGGCATCACGTCTCTATGGTGCACAATATGAAATCGTAGGAAAATCATCGGCGTTCGCCAGTGCCCACAAAAGATTTAGATCGATTTTTACTTTGACGTTATCCTGTGCGTTCCACTCGGACCACTGCATGCACCACGGTGGGACGAATTTTGATGGGCGTGAAATGCGAAAACACCCGTGTACTTAGATTTATGTGCACGTCAAAGAGACCCAGGTGGTGCAAATAATTCCGGAGTCCACCACTATGGCTTGCCTCATAATCAGATCGCGGCTTTGGCACGTAAAACCACATAATGTTTTTAATGCACCACGTTGTGGGTTTCACGCAGCTGCTCAGCAGAAATGCTAATATGTTCTTGCGCAAAGCGCTCTTGCCAGCAGCAGAAGCCAGAACGATTTAGCGCCGCGTGATGGTTCATCCACGTGGTTCCGTCGCTTTTGCAGCCACACGCACTGCGCGTGCCTGGAGACCTAATCCTCCACTCTAGGGACGCGTATGCGCGCCGATGCCATGACAGCACGGCAACTCCCATGGTGACGGTGAAAACACAACTCAAGCGTCCAGTATCATTGCTATCACAATAGAATACACGTTAACACCATCACAACTACGCCACTATCAAACGCAGTCTAAATTTCCTGTAAAGCGGTCTTTTTGCATCGAGACTAAGCGTGCAAATAAGCCCAACATAAGGCAACAAGACGGATGAAGGAAAGATACTGAGGGAGCTTGTTCATTAGTGGCGTGCTATTGTTCAGAGTACGCAGTGACCAAGTATTATATCTTCAACTAGATCTTTTATAGGAAAGTTATGCGAAATAATAAACATGCTGCAACTTATTTATATATTCAATGGGCTGAGCATTGCAGTCAACAAAAGAAAGCGCGTTACGGATCGATGGAGCCTGGTTCGTTACATACGTAGGTAACAGTACAATACAGCAGTACAAGTTTTAAATAAGGAAAAAAAGATTAAAAAACTGTCAGTCCTTCCACTGGGGTGGAGATGGAAGAACAGCGAAGCTGTACTATGGTGGGAATTATCTTTTTCCAATTATGACTATTACGATGTGATGGCGTAATTGGTTATTTGAACTATTAAAGAATGAGAAATATATATGATTTGGTGGCTTTAATTTACTTAGTGACCACAGGGACCATGGCCTTATGGTCGCTACGGTACACCGCCATAGGAGTGTACGGCAAAGGTTGGCACGTTCTTCATAAACACCGTCACCAACGCCGCGCGCATTCGGTGCGAACGCGGGCAAAACGCCACGGCCGTCGTCAACAGTTCTTCGCGTTGCTGGTGCTGCTACATGTCTAAGTTTATACAGCTCCTCATAATTTTGAGAATAACAGCCGATAAACAAATGTCATGAAACAAAACACGGGCAGCGCATGCCTTTTATGTTAAATCTTCTCAGACTGTGATTGAGTCACCAGTTCCCTCTTGCGCCCGGTCGCAAGATACGCATTTGGTGCCGCAGTTGAACGTCGCCTCCACTT